>NC_084576.2:15247500-15277500 GCF_033978685.3 Nerophis lumbriciformis
TCCCTACCATCATGTTTATTGGAAATAAGGATTGAAATATTTCTCTTTTCAATTATAACCACTCCAATTACCGTAGTCCCTCCTCTTCTGTACCCGTGATGGCGATGATTGAGTGTGGTTAAGGTCAATCAGTGCGTTGAGTGCATTTTGCAGTACTTCTAGTTGCAACGCTCATTCACTCTAAAATGCCAAGTGTGTGAATTAACATAGACTAAGTTTTCATAAGCGGTTCTTGTCCTCCTCCAGGCGCTTTCTTCTTCCTGAGTACTTGCCCTACGCCGGAATCTTCAATGAGCGAGGCCAGCCGGGCCTGGCCACGCACTCGTCAGTCAACAGAGTTTTGGCCGGTAAGCGAGCGCTGTAGTTCAAACCAAAAAAATGACACAAAGCAGTGGTATTTGTAGTCTGATTCTGTGTGGTTTCAGGTGCGTCCATCGGCGACGGGCAGTCTGCAGTGGCCAGCAATATCGCCAACACTACCTACCGCCTGCAGTGGTGGGACTTCACCAAGTTTGACCTGCCAGAGATCAGCAACGGTATTTTTGCCATGACAACGAACATGCAGAATGTTTTAGCGTTGTTCAGCTAAGGAAGTTGACAGGATCTCCTTCAATCTTTGTTTGACAATACCATGTTATCCATCGTTCTTCTGAACCGAAATTATTTATGAGTCGTCGTGTTTGTGCGCAGCGTCCGTCAACGTCCTGGTGCCAAACTGTAAGATCTACAACGATGCTAGTTGCGACATCTCCGCCGATGGCCAGCTGCTGGCCGTTTTTATCCCCAGCAGTCAGCGGGGTTTTCCGGACGAGGGCATCCTGGCCATCTACTCTCTGGCCCCCCACAACTTGGGAGAGATGCTCTACACCAAAAGATTTGGTATCCGTCACACTTTGAACTTTCTCCTTATCTCTAAAATCAGCGCTAACTCCAGGCGGCTAACATTTCGCCTTCCAGGTCCTAATGCCATTTCGGTTAGCTTGTCGCCGCTGGGCTGTTACGTGATGGTGGGCTTGGCCTCTCGCAGGATCCTGCTGCATCCCACCACCGACCACATGGTGGCGCAAGTCTTCCGTCTGCAGCAGCCCCACGGAGGAGAGACGTCCATCAGGGTGAGTGCAGACGACCACGCTAACGATGTTTGTCACGAGAAGGCAGTTGTGACGTTAGTGTTGTCCATGGACTTTGAAATACTTCCTGTTTGGATGCGCCGGCGCCACCGTTAATGAGGCTGCTGTCTTTCAGATGGTCTTCAACGTGGTTTACCCCATGGCTCCAGACCAGCGGCGCCATGTCAGCATCAATTCTGCTCGCTGGCTTCCTGACCCCGGTATGGGTCTGGCTTACGGAACCAACAAGGGGGACCTGGTCATCTGCAGGCCTGTGTGAGTCAAACTGCCCCTAGAAGTCAGGATGGACTTCCTGTTATCAGGGTCAAACATCCATCCCCTTGTCAAAAGCAATTGTGTTGTTGTTAGTCCAGTTGTCCAAAAGTCAATGTGGCGTTCAAACCAGTAGACTTCAGTTCAGTGAGTTTCACTTTTTTTGAAGTTTTTGTTTTTTGTATGCGATTGTTGATAACCACAGATGAGGAAATGGACGTTATTATGACATAGGACAGGATCTGGGCTCCCAGTGCAATATAAGCGATTGACAATGACTACGGTTGTGCAGGTAATACAGGTTTGACGATGGCCACAGTTTGACCCTGGAACAGATGAAAGCACTCGACAAAAATTCCTATGGAAGCATTTGTTCTGAAAAGAGTACATTTTTTAACGGATTAAATTGTCATCGTCAGTCATGTGTGCCTAATAAAGTGGCCACCTAGTGGAGATGTTTCCACATCGCAAGTGACTGATGTGTAATTATATTAATGAATCAACAGGAAGTCTGGTGCTGGTTGAAAAGATATTCAATTAACAAGGTTGAAATAAACCTTCTTCCTGTGTGTACGTATCTTAACATACGTGTTGTATGTGTGTGTCTGTGTGTGTTCAGATTCTACCGCACTGACGGTGAGAGTCCTGCTGAGTCCAGCACAGAACCTTTGTTCTCTGTCAACAATGGCGGTGGCAGCAGCCGGACCCGCGGTTCTGAACGACCCGGGTAAGTAGTGCTTAACAAACAGCAGAGCTCTCCATTCTTAAAGGTTTTTTGATTCACGTTTTTGCGGGGTTTTTTTCTTAAACGTAGTACACCGCTGCTGTTTTTATAAAGCAATGTTTCTTAACCATTGGGCCACAAGCGCCTTATAGAGGGCCGCCAAAAATGATATGTTTTTCAGCTGTGGTCAGTATGGGCCGCAGCAATACCCAGTTATAATACACTTTTCCACCACTTGTGGCAGTAATGACAATATCATCCATCCATTTTTTACCGCTTGTCCTTTTTGGGGTCGCGGGGGGGTGCTGGAGCCCATCTCCGCTGCATTTGGCGGAAAGCGGGGTACACCCTGGACAAGTCGCCACCTCATCGCAGGGCCAACACAAATAGACAGACAACATTCACACACTAGGGCCAATTTAGTGTTGCCAATCAACCTATCTCCAGGTGCATGTCTTTTGGAGGTGGGAGGAAGCCGGAGTACCCGGAGGGAACCCACGCAGTCATGGGGAGAACATGCAAACTCCACACAGAAAGATCCCGAGCCCAGGATTGAACTCAGGACTACTCAGGACCTTCGTATTGTGAGGCACATGCACTAACTTCTGTGCCATATCAAACAAACAGAAAACAAGTCTAGTGCTCAAGACTTATGACTAAAGTGGTGAACTTGTACTTTAATTTTATTGACAGTTTTGTTAAGAAGCATATTCATTGTTAATGTAGTCTATTTGTTTTAGCATAACGTAATTGTATGTTTTCTTTATTCATTTTTAGTTTGTTATTTATAAGTTCATTTTTATCAAGTATATTTGGTTAGTACTTATTTTTCTAATCAGCCTGACTGAAGCCTGAGGTTTATGTGTTACATAACTAATAATATTTGTGATTAACACATTGTTTCATATCATTTGACAAATTATGGAATACGACTAAAATCAAGAGTAAGATTACTAATTCAATGTTAATATTTGACTGGGCCCTGAGGCCCCTTGTAGTGGAAAAGTTGGTTCCCAATGTCAAAAAGGTTAAGAACTCCTGATATGAAGTACCTTTTTCGCATTAGGTTTTTAAAATACCACAAACTGCTGCTGTCATTAAAAGAGTCTGACTCGTGTTTTTGCAGTAGATTTATAAAAACAGCTGATTCCTAAAAACAGCAGTGCTCTCCTGTTGTGTAGAAAATGTTTGACTTGCATTTCTAGTAGATAAAAACAGCAAAGTGTGCCCCTCACTCCTGTTTAGACCCAGTCGCACAGGATGGAGACTGGACCGGGACATGGGGTTGATGAACGCCATAGGTCTTCAGCCCAGAAACCCCGCCCCTTCTGTGACATCACAAGGAACACAGACACCAGTTGTCCAGCTGCAGAACGCCGAGACTCAAACAGAGATTGCGGAACCCAGACCCCAGCAGCCACAACCCGGTACCAAAATGTCTTTTTATTTTATTTTTTTTTAACCAATGTTGACGCCATTTTGACCTTTTCACTGACCTTCTGTCTTGTCCCATTGGCCAGCCCTGCCTCCACCCAGTGCTCAAGCAGCGGACGGCCATACTGAGTCTCAGAACACGCAAGGTCCGGACAGCGGTCATGTTGAAGCATCAGCAGAAGTCCCAGTGAGCCCAGGTACGCTGTCCACGACCGGAAGTTTCCCGTTACGTGTTGTTATACGCTTCATCATATTCTGGTACGGCAAAAAAAAAGCATGTTCCCCCCCACGTTGTCCCGCCCCACTATTTGTAAATGACTGCTGTAAGTAATGTTGCAAATTTCAACACCAACAAAGCAAGTGTGCTTTGTAGAAAACGCTCTAACGTAAAGTAAGGCTCCACTCTACCAAAATGCGCTAACTTGATCCCAATTTACATTGGATTTGCCAGACAGGCTACTATTAGCATTAGTAATTTTACTTGGTGAGTTCAACTTCTCGAAATTTGTTGATAAAAACTACAACTAAGATTATTGTTACAAACATCTGGCGCGTAATAAGCACAATACTTACAATATAAAGGCTTTGTAGGGCGCAACATAACACATTCAGCTTCCTGGAAAGCACGACTTTCTGATTAGACAACATATCATAGATTGCCTATACAGTACTGCCATCTAGTGTCTGACATTAAAATATATTTTTTTATTAACAAATAACTAGAGATAATGTCTTTTTTATCGATATCCGATATTCCGATATTGTCCAACTCTTAATTACCGATTTCGATATCAACCGATACCGATATATACAGTCGTGGAATTAACACATTATTATGCCTAATTTTGTTGTGATGCCCCGCTGGATGCATTAAACAATGCAAGTTTACCATGAATTGATTAACGTGGACTCCGACTTAAACAAGTTGAAAAATGTATTCGGGTGTTACCATTTAGTGGTCAATTGTACGGAATATGTACTGTACTGTGCAATCTACTAATACAAGGGGGGCGGGGGGTTTGGTGGTAGCGGGGGGTGTATAAGAGTTAGTGCTGCAAGAGGTTCTGGGTATTTGTTCTGTTGGGTTTATGTTGTGTTACGGTGCGGATGTTCTCCCGAAATGTGTTTGTCATTCTTGTTTGGTGTGGGTTCACAGTGTGGCGCATATTTCTAACAGTGTTAAAGTTGTTTATACGGCCACCCTCAGTGTGACCTGTATGGCTCTTGATCAAGTATGCATTGCATTCACTTATGTGTGTGTGTGTAAAAGCCACATATATTATGCGAATGGGCCGGCACGCTGTTTTTATGGGGGAAAAGCGGACGTGACGACAAGATGTAGAGGACGCTAAAGGCAGTGCCTTTAAGGCACGCCCCCAACATTGTTGGCAGGGTGGAAATTGGGAGAATGGTTGCCCCGCGAGATTTCCGGGAGGGGCACGGAAATTCGGGGGTCTCCTGGGAAAATTGGAGGTTGAAACCGACACCGATAATTTCCGATATTACATTTTAAAGCATTTATCGGCCGGACATCTCTACAAATAACATTTAATAACACACACAAAAGTACCAAAAACTGAAACCTTTGAGTTCCGGTGTCGATTCCCAGGTACCGCGAATTGGTTTTGATTGATTGATTGAGACTTTTATTAGTAGGTTGCACAGTGAAGTACATATTCCGTACAATTGACCACTAAATGGTAACACCCGAATAAGTTTTTCAACTTGTTTAAGTCGGGGTACTGTATCGGTTCAAATGTGAGTGCTACCCATCCCTGATTGTCATACGTCCTCGTTTTCATTCCAGGCGAGCTTCCAGAGGGGGGAAGTTCGAGTGAAGACGCGTTGGCTCGAATCCGCCGGCTGATTGCCGAGGGCGGTATGACTGCGGTGGTGCAGCGGGAACAGAGCACCACAATGGCGTCCATGGGCGGTTTCGGGAACAACATCATCGTCAGTCATCGTATCCACCGCGGGTCGCAGACCAGCACGAGGACCGCCAGACCCGCTGCCAACCCCCCCTCCTCGTCCTCCTCCCTAGGGTCAGTCCTCGTGAACCACCCCCAGACGGTTCTCCCCTCAGCCCCCGTGTGGGGCCCCCAGCTCTCCTCCAGCCTCATCTCGCCTGACGACGCGGATGACGTTTTTGACGGCGGGAGAGCCGTCGATGACTCTCTACCAGGCCCCTCCTCTTCCTCCCCACTCATGTCTTCTCCCTCCCCTCATAGCAATGGCAACAGTTACCACGGCGATCCCTACAGCAGGTAGTCATTCCATTGGACAAGAAGAGATGTGAGTGAACGGTGCTGCTCGGACTTCAGTGGCGTCCGCGTCGGACTGAAGTGCCAACATTCCTCGCCGCAAAAGGGCTCCCGCTTGAACGAGTGCCGACTTGGACCCCTCCTGTCATAAAGTGCCACGTCGCCAGCTGTTTGGTGTCACGTGACCTTGCCGCCGTGTGACGTGAATCAGCACTTGTGAGTGTGTGTCTGTTTTTGTACCATGTGACCTTTGATACCTGCGAGAGGAGGCGGGACTCCACCGCTGTCAATCATTCGTGACGACTGAAGCTCCTCCTAATGCTGCAGTTCATCAAACTGAACACCCCTCCCCCGCATCCTGTGTGTGTGCGTTTGCGCAGCTGCTTGTTGACTTAATTTATTTGTGCAAATGAAGACAAAAATAGAAGCAGCAGATCACGTGATGTCTTTATTGCTACTTTTTATTTGGAGTGCTTGTACCGTGGAAGCATTCCTGGTGCTGGGAATGTTCTGATTGGTTACGTCATTTAAGCAGTTCAAAACCAATTAGCTGAAAGATGTGTGTGTAAGACCCACCCCTTACCTCCCCCACTGGACTCCTTCAAAATAAAACTTGAACTGATTCCTGGTGACTGCACAGGTGCTGCTTTTATGTTTCCTCTTTTTAAACGTGAGTGCATATTTCTGTGTACTCGCAAGTGCACTTGTGTGTGTGCCTACGTGTGTGTGTGTGTGTGTGTGTGTGTGTGTGTGTGTGTGTGTGTGTGTGTGTGTGTGTGTGTGTACTGGACCTCCAAAAGTGCAGTGACTTGTAATTGTGCAGGTCACAGGTGTCGTTTCCATGGCGACCTGGCCAAGCTCCTCCTGGCTTTACTTGATTCGTCAACACTGAACGCTCTCATCACAGCTCCGTCAAACTGATGGCCGGCGTTGACCGCCATCATTCTTTGCTTGGACTTTTAGATGTGATGTCATTAAATAGCTTTGAGACTTGGTCTGGTTTTTGTTTTGGAATTCTTAGTCCCTTTTCGGCGGATGAGACTTGGTGTATATAGGAAGAACAACAAGTTTCCTCCTTCATGATCACTGACGTCACACCGTGATGGGGAGGAAGGACTGGTGCTACGTGAAGTGAGTCTGGGAGGACGAGAACTGGTTGGAGACAGCAGTCCTGCTTTTGCACGTAAGTCGAGACTTTTCATCCCAATTTGCTTTTTCAATGACAAATGATACTTTTGAGAGCATTACATGAAATTGTTCTGGGGGGACACTTTCAAAAAGCTAAGACCATTATTGTTTTGTATATAGTGAGTAATAAATTTACTTACAGAATAATAAAATAAGATATAAAATGTGTTCTTGAGGAAAACAGGATGCCACTGCAGTTCCTAAGAATCCATTGCAAAAAAATATAAAGTTCAGACAGCAGTGCTTTGCTCTTTTTAAGGAACTACTGCAAAAACAGTCAACAATCCGGTATATGACTGTGGTTTTTAAGAAACTACTGAAAAAACAGTAGTCAAAGATCTTCTGTGAAACAGGAGCATTATGCTGTTTTTAAGGAAATAATGCAAAAACAGCAATCAAATATTTATTATAAAACAGGAGCACTCTACTGTTTTTAAGGACATACAGTACCACTAAAAAGTAGTCAAAGATCCTCTATATCAGTGGTTCTCGAACTTTTTTCACCAAATACCACTTCAGAATACAATTGGCAGGTCCAAGTACCACCACAGTGACCAACATTGAAATACAGTAGCATAGTAGGCATAAGTGTTCATTCAAAATGAAGGCAGAGGTTTTATTTAACAAGTATATTTAATATTTGGCCACATTACACATAGTTCGAACAGTAACACTGTGTTTGAATATAGGAAATTAAAACACTGTATTTAAATAATTAATCAAACATTTTATGTACCACTTGATGGCGCCAGTGTACCACTACCACAGTTTGAGAATCGCTGCTCTATAAGACAGGAGCACTCTGCTGTTTTTAAGGATCTACTGCAAAGCATGAGTCAAAGATCCTCTATATGACAGGTGTTTTTAAGAATTTACTGCAAAAACTGGAGTCAAAGATTATCTCTTTTTTAAGCTGTTTTTGAGGACCTACACTACCGCTAAAATAGTTGTCAAAGATCGAGCAATCGGCTGTTTTTAAGGATCTACTTCAAAAAACAGTGGTTAAAGATCCTTTGTATCACAGGGCCAAACTGTGGTTTTTAAGGACACTCTGCAAAAAAGTGGTCAAAGATCCTCTATCTGACAGGAACACTGTGGTTATTAAGGAATTGCAAAAACACTAGCTACATACTGTATAAAAGGAGTGCTCTGCTGTTTTTAAGTACTTACTGCAAAAACAGTCGTCAGAGATCATCTATATGACAGAGTAGTCTGCTGTTTTAAGGACCTACTGCAAAAACCGCACTGTGCTGTTTTTAAGGATTGACAGCAAAAATCGGAGCTCAATATATTTTATAAGACAGGAGCACTCTGCTGTTTTTAAGGACCTACCGCAAAATAGGGGTCAAAGAACCTCTATAAGACAGGAGCGCTCTGCTGTTTTTAAGGATCTACTGCAAAGCATGAGTCAAAGATCCTCTATATGACAGGTGTTTTTAAGAATTTACTGCAAAAACTGGAGTCAAAGATTATCTTTTTTTTAAGCTGTGTTTGAGGACCTACACTACCGCTAAAATAGTAGTCAAAGATCGAGCAATCGGCTGTTTTTAAGGATCTACTTCAAAAAACAGTGGTTAAAGATCCTTTGTATCACAGGGCCAAACTGTGGTTTTTAAGGATACTCTGCAAAAAAGTGGTCAAAGATCCTCTATCTGACAGGAACACTGTGGTTATTAAGGAATTGCAAAAACACTAGCTACATACTGTATAAAAGGAGTGCTCTGCTGTTTTTAAGTACTTACTGCAAAAACAGTCGTCAGAGATCATCTATATGACAGAGTAGTCTGCTGTTTTAAGGACCTACTGCAAAAACCGCACTGTGCTGTTTTTAAGGATTGACAGCAAAAATCGGAGCTCAATATATTTTATAAGACAGGAGCACTCTGCTGTTTTTAAGGACCTACCGCAAAATAGGGGTCAAAGAACCTCTATAAGACAGGAGCGCTCTGCTGTTTTTAAGGATCTACTGCAAAGCATGAGTCAAAGATCCTCTATATGACAGGTGTTTTTAAGAATTTACTGCAAAAACTGGAGTCAAAGATTATCTTTTTTTTAAGCTGTGTTTGAGGACCTACACTACCGCTAAAATAGTAGTCAAAGATCGAGCAATCGGCTGTTTTTAAGGATCTACTTCAAAAAACAGTGGTTAAAGATCCTTTGTATCACAGGGCCAAACTGTGGTGTTTAAGGATACTCTGCAAAAAAGTGGTCAAAGATCCTCTATCTGACAGGAACACTGTGGTTATTAAGGAATTGCAAAAACACTAGCTACATATTGTATAAAAGGAGTGCTCTGCTGTTTTTAAGTACTTACTGCAAAAACAGTCGTCAGAGATCATCTATATGACAGAGTAGTCTGCTGTTTTAAGGACCTACTGCAAAAACCGTAGTCAAAGATCATTTAGTCCAGAAGATAGTAGCACTGTGCTGTTTTTAAGGATCGACAGCAAAAATCGGAGCTCAATATATTTTATAAGACAGGAGCGCTCTGCTGTTTTTAAGGACCTACCGCAAAATAGGGGTCAAAGAACCTCTATAAGACAGGAGCGCTCTGCTGTTTTTAAGGATCTACTGCAAAGCATGAGTCAAAGATCCTCTATATGACAGGTGTTTTTAAGAATTTTCTGCAAAAACTGGAGTCAAAGATTATCTTTTTTTTAAGCTGTTTTTGAGGACCTACACTACCGCTGAAATAGTATAGTCAAAGATTATCTTTTTTTTAAGCTGTTTTTGAGGACCTACACTACCGCTGAAATAGTATAGTCAAAGATCGAGCAATCGGCTGTTTTTAAGGATCTACTTCAAAAAACAGTGGTTAAAGATCCTTTCTATCACAGGACCGCACTGTGGTTTTTAAAGATACTCTGACAGGAACACTGTGCAAGTTATTGCAAAAACACTAGCTACATACTGTATAAAGGAGTGCTTTGCTATTTTAAAGGACTTACTGCCAAAACAACCATCAGAGATCATCTATATGACAGAGTAGTCTGCTGTTTTAAGGACCTAATGCAAAAACAGTACCGGTAGTCAAAGATCGTCAGAAGATAGGAGCACTGAGCTGTTTTTAAGGATCTATGGCAAAAATCAGAGTATTTTATAAGACAGGAGCGCTCTGCTGTTTTTAAGGACCTACTGCAAAATACGGGTCAAAGAACCTCTATAAGACAGAAGTGCTCTGCTGTTTTTAAGGATCTACTGTGAAAACAGTAGTCAAATAGCTTCTCTATAACAGGAGTGTTGTGCTCTTTTTAAGTGCCTACTGCAAAACCTGAGTCAAAGATCCTCTACATGACAGCAACGCTGTTTTTGAAAGGTGTTAAAAACCCTAGATACCGTATAAGAGAGTGCTTTATACAGTATACCCACTGCAACAACAACTTTAACAACAACAACAACTTTATACAGTATACCCACTGCAACAACAGTATACCCACTGCAACAACAGTATACCCACTGCAACAACAGTAGTCAGAGATCCTGCAACAACAGTAGTCAGAGATCCTGTATATCAGGGGTCCCCAACCTTTTTTCTACCAGGGACCGGTTTAATGTTTGCATTGTTGTCACGGGCAGGCTTTCCACGTGTGGCAGATAAAAACAGCAAAAAAATGAGCATGAAAAAAAAACTTACCATAATGCTGAAGTAAAGGGAGCCCTGGGCGTGTTTCTTTGCGAAGACATGGTCCCCGGCACGTTGATGGCAGACACCAGTGACGTGCGGTGAGGTTGATGGCTGGTGAGGCACTGACTTCATCACAGTCAGATTTACAAACATATGAACCCTAAAGACGTTCTTATTCACCATTTGATTGGCAGAAGTTAACGGGTTATGTTTAAAAGCTCATACCAGCATTCTTCCCTGCTTGGCACTCAGCATCAAAAGTTGGAATTGGGGATTAAATCACCAAAAATTATTCCCGGGCCCGGCGCCGCTGCTGCCCACTGCTCCCCTCACCTCCCAGGGGGTGATCAAGGGATGGGTCAAATGCAGAGGACAAATTTCACCACACCTTGTGTGTGTGACAATCATTGGTACTTTAACTTAACTTTAACTTTACACATACAAACTGTAGCACACAAAAAAGCACATGTAATAAAAAACGTTATTATGGTCTTACCTTTTTGTAATATATTGGGTTGGAGGAAATAACCAGGCGAGGTGATGAAGTACGTCTCTTTACTGTAGACTTCAGAACAGACTCAACACACTTGACGTCAGGTGCGCAACACCACGTAAATCGTTGGCCAACCAAAAAGTAACCACAGTATGCTATAGCCAACATTCACCAGGAGATGGCAACAGACAAACAAAAATCACTCTATTACATTCCTCCCCTTTTAGAAATGTAGAAGTTACTCAATAGAAATAAACAACCCAACCAAAAAATGCAGCAGCTCAATAAGAAGCCAAAAAGTGCAAAAACAATAATGTTTGTGTTGGAGGAGTTGTGAATGAATGAAATATGAAATCCGTGCTGCAGTCTGCAGGTGTACCTAATGTTGTGGCCCTGCAGTCATTCACAACTCCTCCAACACGAACATTATTGTTTTTGCACTTTTTGGCTTCTTATTAAATAACTTTTTTTAAATAGATTCAATCTTGCACGTGGAAAGTTTAAGTGTGGGCTTTAGTTGATATAACACTCCCGTCAGGGGGTGCATTCTACGGCGGGAGTGCATTCTTTACCACCAGGAGGCGGGATTACTGCGAGCCTCACACAGTGCGTCTTCGCAGCAGTTTTATGATTGCTCAGCACAAGAAATACGTTACACACATACAGTTGTTGACAAAATAAACTGTACATTATATACCTCAGCTAACTAAACTATGGAAATGTATAATATAATTCATATAGCAATACAGTCTCACTGCACAGCAGGCCAGCAGTTAGCCGAGTCATTGCGCAATCCATGGTGAGGCACAACTGAGTGACGTGCCTCAACTGGCTGCTGTTCACCGCACCGTCTCTTCTCAGTATTTGAACGGCAAATGTGAAAATTCAGCGATTTTGAATAAAAATCATCTAAAACTGGTGAAGTTAAATGGAAAATAACTTTATAGTATAATCACTGGATACATTTAACAATTTAATTAATTTTTATTTTTTTTACATTTTTTTTCTTTCCATGATGGCAGGTGAGGCCCCGCTTCACCTGCCTCTAGTGACTGCACGTCACTGGCATACACTATATAACAGTGTTTCTTTTTTAACCATAGGGCCGGGGCCCAGTGTTGTAATATGTGTTTTTCAGCTGTGGTCCGTATAGGCAGCAAGCCGAAAAGTTTTCCACTTTTCCACCAATTGTGGCAGTAATGACTATATCAAACAAACAGATGTCGGGCACTAATGTCATGGAGAAATTTCTTAAGCGCTAAAATTATGACTAAAGTGGTGAAGCTGTATTTTCATTTGCTCTTTATTCTATTGACAGTTTAGTTCAGAAATATATTATTAATTTAGTTTATTCATTTTAGCACAACATAATACATGTTGTATGTAAATGTATTGTTTATTTCTTTTTCAAATCAGCTTGACCGAAGCCTAAGGTTTATTTGTTAAATCAATAATGTAATCTTTGTGATTGACACATGCTTTTATAGCATTTGACGAGGTAGTAAACTGTAAGTACCGTATTTTTCGGAGTATAAATCGCACCGGAGTATAAGTCGCACCTGCCGAAAATGCATAATAAAGAAGGAAAAAAACATGTATAAATCGCACTGGAGCCCGGCCAAACTATGAAAAAAACTGCGACTTATAGTCCGAAAAATTCGGTAGGTTAGGTATAATTATTGAATGTGATCAAAATCAAGAGTAAGATTACTAATTCAGTGTTAATATTGGAGTGGTCCCCGGGCTCCTCTGTAGTGGAAAAGTTGTGTCCCGAGGTCAAAAAGGTTAAGAGCCCCTGCTATATACAATGAGCCTGCAGGGCACTGCAGATGGAAATTAACCTTTAGCTACAATCTGGCGCATTATCATGTTATATGTCCATTAATGTGCATTGTCCCATGTACTATAACAAAGGAGTTGTAATATACATCTACTGTATTAAAAAGCTTACTGGTGTGTTTAGTGCAGTGGTTCTTAACCTGGGTTCGATCGAACCCCAGGGGTTCGGTGAGTCGGCCTCAGGGGTTCGGCGGATCCTGCGCCGCGGAGGTCACGACACACCTGACTCATCGTGTAAATAAAAACTTCTCCCTATTGGTGAATTATGGATACCCCCAAACAATGTTCCCTCTAATTTTCCACATGCGTGAGCAAACGCAAAAACTCCTTGAGCATTCACGTGAGCGACGTCAGACGTGCAAATGCACTGTGGCCACACCAGCAGCACACCTGTCCCAAACCTGACTAAATAACAAGTTAAATGTTTTATTATTATAATCAAATGACAGCTGATTGATGATTATTTTCTAATATACCGGTAAGTGTTTTGGCCCACTTACAACGACAATAACAACAAATATTGTTTTTCTTGAGCTGTGTACTAGTATTGTATGTCTTTGGAAATCATTCGTACCCCTTTCAGATATCGCATTTAGTTCCCACTAAAACATTCACATGTTGCACAATGAGATGTAAAATCGTGTGTACATTCCTGTAACTTTCTGTTTGTAAAATGTATATTTATTAGTATTTCTTTAATATAATAACATCATTTCATGATTACGGTTCAAGTACGGTGAATGCGCATATGAAACTGGTGGGGTTCGGTACCTCCAACAAGGTTAAGAACTAGAGATGCTTTAGAATGTAATATCGGGAAATTATCAGTATCGTTCTTTTAATTTTTTAATTTTAATTTTAATTTTTTTTAATTAAATCAACATAAAAAACACAAGATACACTTACAATTAGTACACTAACTCAAAAAACCTTTCTCCCCCATTTACACTCATTCACACAAAAGGGTTGTTTCTTTCTGTTATTAATATTCTGGTTCCTACATTATATATCAATATATATCAATACAGTCTGCAAGGGATACAGTCCGTAAGCACACATGATTGTGCGTGCTGCTGGTCCACTAATAGTACTAACCTTTAACATTAAATTTTACTCATTTTCCTTAATTACTAGTATCTATGTAACTGTTTTTATATTGTTTTACTTTCTTTTTTATTAAAAAAAATGTCTTTAATTTATTTATCTTATTTTATTTTTATTTTATTTTTAAAAAAGGACCTTATCTTCACCATACCTGGTTGTCCAAATTAGGCATAATAATGTGTTAATTCCATGACTGTATATATTGGTATCGGTTGATATCGGTATCAGTTGGTATCGGTAATTAAGGGTTTGGTCAATATCGGAATATCGGATTTCGGCAAAAAGCCATTATTGGACATCCCTATTAAGAACCACTGGTTTAGTGGGACAGGCGAAAGTTAAGTCAGAGAAATAATTAATGTTTCTGTGCGGCCCGGTAGAAAATGTGTCACGGACGGTTGGGGACCACTGCTCTATATGACAAGATCACACTGCTGTTTTTTTAGAATCTACTTTGCAGAGACGCGATCTGCTCTTTTTAAGGACCTACTGCAGGGGTCGGCAACCCAAAATGTTGAAAGAGCCATATTGGACCAAAAATACAAAAACAAATCTGCCTAGAGCCGCAAAAAATTAAAAGCCATATTACATACAGATAGTGTGTCATGAGATATAAATTGAATTAAGAGGACTTAAATGAAACTAAATGACCTCAAATATAGCTACAAATGAGGCCTAATGATGCAATATGTACATATAGCTAGCCTAAATAGCATGTTAGCATCGATTAGCTCGCAGTCATGCAGTGACCAAATATGTCTAATTAGCACTCCACACAAGTCAATAACATCAACAAAACTCACCTTTGTGGATTCATGCACAACGTTAAAAGTTTGGTGGACAACATGAGACAGAAAAAGAAGTGGCATAAAACACGTCCTAGAAAGTCGCAGAAAGATATACATGTAAACAAACTACGGTGAGTTCAAGGACTGCAAAAATTAGTAGGACAAAACGGCGCTCGCCAAATACTCGAATCAGTGAAGCATGTTTAATATAAACAGTGTGCTTTATAACAATTAGGGAGGTTTGTGTCATGTTTGTCCTCCTACAGAAACCATATTAAAACAAAAAAATTTTTTTTTTACCCTCAACTTTTTCCATTTTTCATACATTTTTGAAAAAGCTCCAGAGAGCCACTAGGGCGGCGCTAAAAAGCCGCATGCGGCTCTAGAGCCGCGGGTTGCCGACCCCTGACCTACTGCAAAACGCTTGTGTTGTTTTTAGAAATTTTTTGCAGATGTGTTCGTCAAAGATCCCCTTACTGACAAGAGTGTGCTGCTGTTTTCAGGAAGAGTTTCTAGAAGTTACAAAATTGCTCTGACGCTTTACTGCTCACGACCACTAGGGGGCGTGTTTTCCCCATTAACGTGATTCACTGTACTTTCAAGGAAACATGGCAGCAGACCTCGAACTCAATGCTTCCGCCTGGCCCCGCCCCCTCATGAACGCCACCTGTGCGCCAGAGGTGGCAGGGGCGTGGCCGCGTGGCCTCCTCCACCTGGTTCTGGTCACCGCGGTAACCATCTCGCTGAGCGGCGTCACCGTGCTGGGAAACTTCCTGGTCCTGCTGTCCGTCAAGGTGAACCGTCGCCTGCGGACCGTCAACAACTACTTCCTGCTGAGCCTGGCCGTGGCCGACCTGCTGGTGGGCGTGGTCTCCATGAACGTGTATGTGCTCTATGCGGCGTGTGGCTACTGGCCCCTAGGGGCCGTCCTGTGTGACCTGTGGCTGGTGGTGGACTACGGCGTGAGCGCGGCGGCCGTGCTGAACCTGCTCGTCATCAGCTTGGACCGCTTCTTCTGTCTGACCCGTCCACTCAGCTACCCGTCTAGGCGGACAGGTAAGATGGCTGCCCTGATGATCGCGGCCGCTTGGCTGCTGTCCTTTGCCCTGTGGACGCCCGCCATCATGTGCTGGCAGACATCTGGCGGCGAGCGCCTTGTCCCGGAGGACGAGTGTTACCCGCGTCTGCTCGCCAGTCCGGTCGTGACCCTCGGGACTGCCCTGCCTGCCTTCTTCCTGCCCGCCCTCGCCATGGTGGGCCTCTATGGACACGTGTCTGCCGCCAGCTGCCGGCGCCTCAGTGCGCTCCGCCATCCACAAGCGGGTGACTCTGGGACGTCCAGCTCGTCCCCACAGAGCTTTCCCCCGAAACGTCGAGGCGAGCCCACAGGTGACCCCGTGTCACAGTCTCGGCGCCAATGGCGGTTTGGCGACTTCAAACTCAGGATGCATCGGGCGGCATCCACGGGAAGTGACATGTCAGAAAGGACGGGCGTCTCGCCACGTCCATCGGGCAAAGACGACGACTCTTCCTGCTCCCGAAAGCGCAAGTCGACCTCCTCCTCGACGCGACGCAGGATCGTGGTCAGGGAGAGAAGAGTCACGTGGACCATCCTCACCATCTTGCTGACCTTCATCGTCACCCGTGTGCCGCACAACGCCATGGCGCTGGTCGCTGCCTTCTGCCACGTGCGCATCCCCCACTTTCTGTGGCAGGCGGGGCGCTGGATGGCTTACCTCAACAGCGCCCTCGACCCCGCCTGCTACGCCCTCTGCAGCGCCACCTTCAGGACCACCTTCTGCCGCCTGCTGCGGTGCCGCCGCCACCGAGCACCTTGATGCCATCCAAAGGACATTGGTCACCAAATTGACTGTTTGCCATTCAATGTGTGTGAACGAGTGAATTCAGCATTAAAGTGTGTGTACAAGTTTATTAGGTCCTAATGTGTCCAAGTGAATTACGTTAATTAGTTCTTAACGTGTGATCCAGTGAATTAAGTTAAAGTCTTAATGTATGAATTAATGAATTAGGCTAAAAAGGTCATCATTTGTGAACAAATAAGGCCTTCATTTGTGAATAAGTGAAATAAGTTAATTCGGTCCTAACGTGTGAACGAGTGAATTAAATTAATGAAAAAATCCTAAGTGTATTAATATAAAAAGGCCTTTATGTGTGAACAAGTGAATTTAGTTGAAAAAAGGTCTTAATGTGTGAATACGTGAATTAAGTGGATTAGGTTTTAATGTGTGAATATGTTATTAAAGGCAGGTGTTTTTGAATGAGTGAATCATGTACTGCAGTGTTGGTTAATTAAAGTTAAAGTGCCAATGATTGTCACACACACACTAGGTGTGGCGAAATTATTCTCTGCATTTGATCACCATTGATCACCCCCTGGGAGGTGAGGGGAGCAGTGAGCAGCAGCGGTGGCCGCGCCCGGGAATCATTTTTGGTGATTTAACCCCCAATTCTAACCCTTGATGCTGAGTGCCAAGCAGGGAGGTAATGGGTCCCATTTTTATATACTTTGGTATGACTCGGCCGGGGTTTGAATATGTGAACTAGTTCAAAGTGTATTGAAGTGGATGAACAAGTTACTTAGGTCCTAACTGAGATGTGTGAACAAGTGAATTGTTATCAAAGTGTTTGTGTAGGTGAACTCAGTCTCAATGTGTGAACTAGTAAATAATGTGTTGATTCTCGTGTGAACAAGTAAATTGCATGTTAATGGGGCATGTTAATTGACTTAATTAGGTCCTAACATGTGAACGAGTTAATTCAATTAATGTAGTCCTAATGTGTGAACAAGTGAATTAAGTTAAAAAGTCATAATTGATGAACAAATGAATTGAGTAAAAAGGCATTTGTTTGTGAACAAATTAATTAAGTTAAAAAGGCCTTAATGTGTGAACAAGTGAATTGGGTTGAAAAAAAAAAATCATAATTTGTGAACAAGTGAATTGAGTTAAAAATTCATAATTTGTGTACAAATTAATTGAGTAAAAATGCATGTGTTTGTGAACAAGTGAATTAAGTTAAAAAGTCATAATTTGTGAACAAATTAATTGAGTAAAAGGGCATTTGTTTGTGAACAAGTGAATTAAGTTAAAAATGCCTTAATGTGTGAACAAGTGAATTAGGTTGGGGGGGGGATCATAATTTGTGAACAAGTGAATTAAGTTAAAAAGGTCTTAAGGTGTGATCAAGTGAATTAAGTTAATTTCGTATTCACGTGTAAACAAGTGAAATAAGTTAAAACGTTCTTAATGTGTGAAGTAGTCAATCAAAGTCAAAACGGTTACACAGTCTGAATACGTGAAGTACTTTAAGAATCTACTGCAAAAACAGTAGTCAAAGATTCTCTATATAACAGGACCCCACTGTGGATTTTAAGAAATGTACAGCAAACACAGTAGTCAAAGATCCTTTATATGACAGGACCCCGTTGTGGTGTTTAAGAAATCTACTGCAAAAAACAGCAGTCAAAGATCCTCTATGACAGGACCCTACTGTGTTTTTTTTTTTTTTTAATCTACGGCAAAAACAGTGGTCAAAGATCATCCATATGACAGGACCCCATTGTGTTTTTTAAGAAATCTACTGCAAAAACAGCAGTCAAAGATTCTCTATTTGACAGGAGTGCTCTACTGTTTTTTAAGGACCTAATGCAAAAACAGTAGTCAAAGAACACACGTAAGGTAAGAGAACCTACAGCAAAAACTGGAGTCAAAGATTTTCTTTAAGACAGGAGCATTCTACTGTTTTTAAGGTCCTACAGTACCGCTGAAATAGTAGTCAAAGATTCTTTACAGACAAGAGCACTCTGCTGTTTTTAAGAATACTCTGCAAAAAAAAAAAAACATCAAAGATCCTCTATATAACAAGAACACTGTTGTTATTAAGGAATTATATGCAACAAAATCTAGCTACATATTGTATAAAGGAGTACTTTGTTTAAAAACAGTAGTCAGAGATCCTCTATATAACAGGAGCACTCTGCTGTTGTGTGAACAAGTGAAATAAGTTACAAGGGTCATAATTTGTGAACAATTAAGTTAAATACGTAGGTCTGAATGTGTGAACAGGTAAATTAAGTAAAAACAAATCCTAAGTGTATTAATATAAAAATGATTTAATGTGTGAACAAGTGAATTTAGTTGAAAAAGGTCTTAATGTGTGAATAAATTAATTAAGTGGATTAGGTTTTAGTGTGTGAATATGTAATTACAGGCAGGTCTTAATGTTTGTGAATGAGTGAATCATGTGCTGCAGTGTTGGTCAATGTGTGAACTAGTTCATTGTGTCTTGAAGTGGATGAACAAGTTAGGTCCTAACTGAGATGTGTGAACAAGTGAATTGTTCTCAAAGTGTTTGTGTAAGTGAATTCAGTCTCAATGCGTGAACTAGTAAATAATGTGCTGATTCTTGTGTGAACAAGTAAACTGCATGTTAATAGGGCATGTTAATTGACTTAATTAGGTCCTAATGTGTGAACGAGTGAATTAAATTAATGTAGTCCTAATGTGTGAACAAGTGAATTAGATTAAAAAGTCATAATTTGTGAACAAATGAATTGAGTAAAAAGGCATTTGTTTGTGAAGAACTGAATTAAGGCCTTAATGTGTGAACAAGTGAATTTTTGTTGGGAAAAAACCCATAATTTGTGAACAAGTAAATTAAGTTAAAAAGGCCATCATGTGTGAAAAAGTGAATTAGGTTGAAAAAAAAACAGAATTTGTGAACAAGTGAATTAACTTAGAAATGCCTCAATGTGTGAACAAGTGAATTAGGTTGGAAAAAACTAATCATAATTTGTGAACAAGTTAATTAAGTTAAAAAGGTCTTAACGTGTGATCAAGTGAATTAAATAATTTCGTCTTCATGTGTGAACAAGTGAATTAGGTTCATTAGGTCTTAATGTGTGAACAGGTAAATGAAGTTAAAAAAAATCCTAAGTGTATTAATCTAAAAAGTCCTTAATGTGTGAACAAGTGAATGTGTTATGTGTGAACAGGTAAATGAAGTTAAAAAAAAAAATCCTATGTGTATTAATCTAAAAAGTCCTTAATGTGTGAACAAGTGAATGTGTTACGTGTGAATATGTAATTAAAGATAGGTCTTAATGTTTGTGAATGAGTGAATCATGTGCTGCAGTGTTGGTTAATGTGTGAACTAGTTCATTTTGTATTGAAGTGGATTTGTGTAAATGGTGCGTGAATTACTTAATAATACGTTATAATGTGTGAACAAATTAATTTGGTCTTCAGGTTTGTCAAAAAGTGAAATACCCGTTGAAGTGCTATGGCTTGCTTAATCAATTCTGTGAGTTTAGTGTGTGAACAAGTAAATAACGTGTAAGTGTGTGAAGGAGTTAGTGTGCCTATTACATGTGAACAAGTGAACTGTGGTAAGTCACTGTGGCTAATTGTGTGTGAAAGAGTAAAATGATTGTGAACAAAACATGTGTAAGTTCATGAGTGGCAAATGTATGAACAAGTAAATTGTGTTAATTAATGACGTGATGAATGACTGAATCATTGGCATCCATTTTTAATTAAAGTTAAACTTAATTGAATCATTCAAAGGATAAATAATGTACACAAAGGGAGTTCTCCTTACTTACCTATACGGTTTCATAATTAAATGTGAAATATAATGTTTAATAACAATGTTTATTATTACGATTAAAACATGTTCCATGACATTAGCTTGAGTTGGCATGCGTGACATCACTTCCTGCTGAATGGACATTTAAGATTATACGAGATCGGAAACGTCGTCCACTGGCGAAAGCGTCTTAGGGTGAGTGTGGACGCACGCCATCGTGTCCTCTTCTAGAAACCAGAGACAATGAGATCAGACGCCATCATGTGTTTTGATTGGCGTCAACAGGAAGAAGAGGAAACACTTCCTTTGTTATAGGAAGATGTGTACCTTCATCATCAGTGTGAGGCGAGGCGACGTCGCCCGAAGAGCTGGCGAGAGAGAAGACGGACGCTTGTTAAGGCGAGAAAACTACTGAGGGGCGTGGCTAATGAAGAAAGAGAACACCTGCAGAGGAGCTGGTCCTGGCGCTCGTCGGGGTGCACCAGGTCAGGCATGATGGGCGGGGCCAAAGTCTCCTCGATGACGATCTCCGGGTCCAAGATGTAGAGCTCGTCCTGGCAAACGTCGCTCACCAAGTTGAGGTGCTCCTGGAAGACACTTCCTGTTAGCGTTCGGACAGGGGGCGGGGCCACCCCAACCGCCCGCCATGTCGTACCTGAGCTCTGTCGATGCGGTAGAAGCGGTCGGCGGTGGTACCTGAAAAAACAAACATGGCTGTCAGTCGCCGGTGGGGGAGACGAAGGCGCAGCTGAAAGTTAACGCACAGTCCAGGAAGCACCAGTTGATTGACAGCTTGTCGCTCGCCGCGGCCGCGCCTTCCTGAGGAGACAGGAAACACACTTGACACTTCACACTGGCGTGCAAGGCCACAAGTGTCCGAGTCAGACCTGGTCCGAGTCGTTGTGAAGACGCTGGATGAGGAGGCGACACGTCTCCAGGTCGCTGTCCCCGGGCACACTCACCACGCCCAGAGGCACCGCTGCACCAACAGAGTGTCACCTCCTTGTTTTAGAAGATCTTTGTCATCGTGCTTGATGGATTAGTGGACTCACATGACTCCTTCAGCAGGTCTTTGTCATAATGGAGAGTTTGGTAGGCGGCCATGTTGATCTTGTTTACTTGAACCTCTAGCTTCTCAGGGAGCAGCTGCTGACTACACGCACACACACACACACACACACACACACACACACACACACACACACACACACACACACACACACACACACACACACACACACACATTGACTACCATGATAGCGTGAGGGTAAACGCTAATGACTCCGCCTACTTGTTGAGGTGCGCCAGGGAGAACCTCCTCTTGGACTTCTGGACCATGTTGGCCCGGTTCTTTAGGCTGATGTGGATGACGGAGGGCGCCAGCTTGCACGGCTCACCGTCCACCTGTACGGGGATGACTTTGTTGGTGGTCAGCGTCACCTCCTTGCACTGCTGCAGCCTCTCGCCGTGACCTCCGACCTGCAGCGTGGCCTGGACGCACACACATCACTGGCCTGAGGATTGACATGCTAACATGCTAAGCTACATTGTGCTGTTTCACTGCACTAGTAAGTTGCACTAGTGTGTCACACTGCTATGCTACACTACTAAGTTACACTGGAATGTCACACTGCTATGCTACACTACTAAGTTACACTGGAATGTTACACTGCTATGCTACACGACTAAGTTACACTGGAATGTTACACTGCTATGCTACACTACTAAGTTACACTGGAATGTTACACTGCTATGCTACACTGGAATGTTGCACTGTTATGCTACACTACTAAGTTACACTGGAATGTTGCACTGTTATGCTACACTACTAAGTTACACTGAAATGTTGCACTGCTATGCCACACTACTAAGTTACACTGGAATGTTACACTGCTATGCTACACTACTAAGTTACACTGGAATGTTACACTGCTATGCTACACTGGAATGTTGCACTGTTATGCTACACTACTAAGTTACACTGGAATGTTACACTGATATGCTACACTACTAAGTTACACTGGAATGTTACACTGCTATGCTACACTGGAATGTTGCACTGTTATGCTACACTACTAAGTTACACTGGAATGTTACACTGATATGCTACACTACTAAGTTACACTGGAATGTTGCACTGCTATGCTACACTACTAAGTTACACTGGAATTTTGCACCGTTATGCCACACTACTAAGTTACACTGGAATGTTACACTGCTAAGTTACACTGGAATGTTGCGCTGTTATGCTACACTACTAAGTTACACTGAAATGTTGCACTGCTATGCTACACTACTAAGTTACACTGAAATGTTGCACTGCTATGCTACACTACTAAGTTACACTGGGATTTTGTACTGTTATGCCACACTACTAAGTTACACTGGAATGTTACACTGCTATGCTACACTACTAAGTTACACTGAAATGTTGCACTGCTATGCTACACTACTAAGTTACACTGAAATGTTGCACTGCTATGCTACACTACTAAGTTACACTGGGATTTTGTACTGTTATGCCACACTACTAAGTTACACTGGAATGTTACACTGCTATGCTACACTACTAAGTTACACTGGAATGTTACACTGCTATGCTACACTACTAAGTTACACTGGAATGTTACACTGCTATGCTACACTGGAATGTTGCACTGTTATGCTACACTACTAAGTTACACTGGAATGTTGCACTGTTATGCTACACTACTAAGTTACACTGAAATGTTGCACAGCCTATGCTACACTACTAAGTTACACTGAAATGTTGCACTGCTATGCTACACTACTAAGTTACACTGGAATTTTGTACTGTTATGCCACACTACTAAGTTACACTGGAATGTTACACTGCTATGCTACACTACTAAGTTACACTGGAATGTTGCACTGTTATGCTACACTACTAAGTTACACTGGAATGTTACACTGATATGCTACACTACTAAGTTACACTGGAATTTTGCACCGTTATGCCACACTACTAAGTTACACTGGAATGTTACACTGCTAAGTTACATTGGAATGTTGCACTGTTATGCTACACTACTAAGTTACACTGAAATGTTGCACTGCTATGCTACACTACTAAGTTACACTGGGATTTTGTACTGTTATGCCACACTACTAAGTTACACTGGAATGTTACACTGCTATGCTACACTACTAAGTTACACTGGAATGTTGCACTGTTATGCTACACTACTAAGTTACACTGGAATGTTACACTGATATACTACACTACTAAGTTACACTGGAATGTTGCACTGCTATGCTACACTACTAAGTTACACTGGAATTTTGCACTGTTATGCCACACTACTAAGTTACACTGGAATGTTACACTGCTAAGTTACACTGGAATGTTGCACTGTTATGCTACACTACTAAGTTACACTGGAATGTTACACTGCTATGCTACACTACTAAGTTACACTGGAATGTTGCACTGCTATGCTACACTACTAAGTTACACTGAAATGTTGCACTGCTATGCTACACTACTAAGTTACACTGGAATGTTACACTGCTATGCTACACTACTAAGTTAGACTGGAATATTCCACTGCTATGATACAGTACTAAGTTACACTGGAATGTTGCACTGCTATGCTACACTACTAAGTTACACTAGAATGTTACACTGGAATGTTACACTGCTATGCTACACTACTAAGTTACACTGGAATGTTGCACTGTTATGCTACACTACTAAGTTACACTGGAATGTTACACTGCTGTGCTACACTACTAAGTTAGACTGGAATATTCCACTGCTATGATACAGTACTAAGTTACACTGGAATGTTGCACTGCTATGCTACACTACTAAGTTACACTAGAATGTTACACTGCTATGCTACACTACTAAGTTACACTGGAATGTTACACTGCTATGCTACACTACTAAGTTACACTGGAATGTTGCACTGTTATGCTACACTACTAAGTTACACTGGAATGTTACACTGCTGTGCTACACTACTAAGTTACACTGGAATGTCGAACTGTTATGTTACACTACTAAGTTACACTGGATGCCACCCTACTAGGTTACACCAGTATGTTACACTGCTATGCCACACTACTAAGTTACTCTAGTATGTTACACTGCTATGCTATACTACTAAGTTGCGCTTATTTCTTACACTGCTATCTTACACTACTAGCTTACACTAGTATGTTACTACAATGCAATGCTACACAGGTGTTACCCAGCTATATTACATTGCTATGTTACGTCGCTATAATATTTTCATGTTACACTGTTATACGACCCTATGCGGTTATACTACTATACTAACGAGACTACATTCAACACGATGCAACATAGGCAGCCAGCTGAGTCACTGGGCTAGGCTAAGCTAGTAGCTTCTCTTAGAAACTGGACCCCACCTCTACAGTGACAGAATCATTTCTTACCAGAGAGGTCATGGTGAAGCCGATGACCTCGATGCAGCCGTCATCAAGGCGCTGCGGCTCAAAGTCGTAATTTTCGCCGGGGTGACCCCAAGGCGTCGTCCCAGCACAGTATCTGCAGCACAGTTTAGAGTTAGCAACGTGCTAGCAAAGAGCCACACGACTGACAGATTGGGAGTTACCTGGGGATGTTGAGGAAGAGGAGACACTGGAGCTTCAGCTCCTGGACTTTAGCTGTCAAGTCCACGCCGTCGCACTAAAGACGCACAAAAGCGGTCAGACATAAGCAAAGATGGCGGGACGCTTCTTCCTACTCACCACAACTGTGATGTGCTTGGATAAATCTTTGGAATTCCCACTCAGGAAGTCTGAAAATGCGGTCTGAAACCCACATTAATGTATCAATATATAGATAGATACTATATGTTCTTATGGAAACATGAGCTCACCCCAGCGTAGAATATTTTGTTTCTAAAGCGACTGTTGAACTTTTCAGGGTTGGCCTCTGAAAAAGGAAACAAGAAGTTAGTAGTCAGTCACCTCAGGGCATTCAATCGATCGCAACTGGACTGTTTGGTTTGTCTTGGAAGACGTTTCGTCGCTCATCCGGGTTGGCTTCATCAGTTTGTGCTCATAGACTTATATTGGTAAGATCTAGTCCAGAGGCTAGTGCCAAAACCCGGGGGGGGTGTCCCTGGGCAAGGATGGTTTCGCCCTATCGTAGTGAGAAAAAACAACTGTTTTGATGCAAGCGGCGAAACGTCTTCCAAGTCCAGTTGCGTTCGATTGAATGCCCTGAGGTGACAATGAATGAATGAGAAACTTCATAGACAATAGTCAGTCAGCTGGAGGCGGTCAGTCGGGGTAATGTGATCAAAGATCGACTAACCTCGGGACTCGTGGAAGCCCAGCGTAACGTGAGCGTCGAAGCCTAGGCTGAAGTAGTTGTTGAACACGTCCACGGGGAGCTCCAAGGATAAAATATCATTGTAAGCATCAGTGTTAGCATCTGCGTTAGCATCATTGTCAGGATCAATAATAGCATCGTTGTTAGTATCAATGTTGGCATAGTTGTCAGGATTAATGTTACTATCAATGTTAGCATCAATGTTAACATCAGTGTTAGCATCCTTGTTAACGTCAATACTAACATCATTATTAGCATCAGTGTTAGTATTATTGCTAGCATTAATGTTAGCATGATTATTAGTATTAGTGTTAGCATCATTTTCAACATCATTGTTAACGTCAATATTAACATCATTGTTAGCATCAGTGTTAGCATTATTTCTAGCATCATTGTTAGCATGATTATTAGTATTATTGTTATCATCATTTTTAACATCATTGTTAGCATAATTTTAGCATCATTGTTAGCATCAGTGTTAGCACGATTGTTACCATCAATATTGGCATCATTGTTAGCATAAGTGTTAGCGTCATTGTTAGCATCAGTGTTAGCATCATTGTTAGCATCAATATTGACATTATTGTTAGCATCATTGTTAGCTTTAGTGTTAGCATCACTGCTAACATCAATATTAGTACCGTTGTTGTTCTAAGCGTGACCTTGACTGACCTTGTTGGCCTGATGCTCGTCGCTTTCCTCGCAAAGTTTGTTGACCTCCACGCGTACGTTCCAGCGGTCCAGCTGAACCACGTTCCCGTCCTCCACGTGGGACAGGATTTTGGCGAGGGGCTCGTCCGTGTAACCCTGCGAGGACGAGTGCGCGCATCAACAGAGCGTCGCTATGACGACCGGGGCGGCAGGACAAGACAGCTCACCCCTCCCCAATTGAGGGTCCTCGCCAAGTCGTTTCCTGTTCCCAGAGGAAGGACGGCCACGGGTGGTTGGGGGACGAGCTTCTGCTGGTCCAACACGGACAAGATCCATCCCACCTGCACACACCCAATATATGGTTACGTGTTTATCTTTGCTGTACTTTCTATACTGCAGTATTATGTTACACTGATATATTGCTATACCACAATACTAAGTTACACTAGTATGTTGCTGTGCTATACGACACTATTAAGTGCCAGTAGTGAATTACACTGCAAAACTACACTACTGGGTTACGCTGTTATATTAAATTACTATGCCACACTACTAAGTTCACTGCTATGCTACACTACTCGGTTACACTAGTAAGTTACACTGCTATTCTACACTACTAAATTACCCCGTTATGTAAAATTGCTATGCCACACTACTAAGTTACGCTGCTATGCTACACTCCTAAATTACACTTGTAAGTTACACTGTTATGCTACCATTCTAAGTTACATTAGTGAGTTACACTGCTAAACTACACTACTAAGTTACATCGTTATGTTAAATTTCTACGCCACACTACTAAACTACGCTGCTATGCTACATTGCTAGATTACATGAGTGAGTTACACCGCTAAGCTACACTACTAAGTTACATTCGTATGTTGAATTGCTTTGCCACACTACACTACCAAGGTACACTGCTATGCTACACTCCTAAATTTACACTGCTATGCTACCCTACGAAGTTACATTAGTGAGTTACACTACTAAGTTACACTTCCAGATTAAGCCGGTAGCGGGGAGCGCTCTGTCCCCTTCTACCCCTGCCCCAGCCCCTCCTAGGTTCCTGGAGAATGGCGAACGGGTGTGGACGGTCAAGGAAATCCTCAGGGTCCGTCATCAGGGTAGGGGGCTCGTATTCTTGGTCGACTGGGAGGGTTATGGACCGGAGGACAGATCTTGGGTGCCGGCCTCCTACCTTGCCGATCCCTCTCTTCTTGAGGATTTCTACCGTGCCAACCCCGATGCTCCCAGTCGCTCGTAGGGAGCCTCGCCTCAGGAGGGGGGTACTGTCACTGCTAGACTTTTGACAATAACAAGAAAGTTTGATCATATTAAGCCTATACTTGCTCACCTGCACTGGCTTCCTGCTTCTTGATCATCCTGACCAATTTTCTCTCAGCAGCAGGTAATAGCTTGTGTTTTCTTCCTGATCGTGGCAGTGACAAAGCTGTGCCATGCACTTTATACTTACGAACAATTGTCTGCACAGTTGCTCTTGGGATCTTAAGCTGCTTTGAAATGGCTCTAAGTGACTTTCCTGACTTGTTCAAGTCAATGATTCGTTTTTTCAGATCTGTGCTGAGTTCCTTTGACATTCCCATTGTTGCGTTTGTAACCGAGTCGAATGACTGCATCACATGAGCCCTATTTAAACGGGCTCAGAGAAGTCAACCGGTGTCGTCAATCATGATCACTCACATGAAGTTAAGAGGCCATGCCATGAAGCTAATTTGATTTGACTTTTAACTTTTCTACATCACCAAAATGTTGCTGTATGTATACTTTTGACCCAGCAGATTTGGTCACATTTTCAGTAGATCCATAAAAAATTCATAAAAGAACCAAACTTCATGAATGTTTTTCGTGACAAACAAGTATGTGCTCCAATCACTCTATCACAAAAAAATAAGAGTTGTAGAAATTATTTGTAACTCAAGACAGCCATGACATTATGTCCTTCACAAGTGTATGTAAACTTTTGACCACGACTGTATATATACAGTATATATACTCACATATTTGGTCCTTTCCTCTTTCTTACACTGTTATACTACATAGCTTTGTTACACCTCTACTGTATTCTAAACTGCTATTCTACAGTGCTATAGACTGCTATGTTACGTCGCTATACTACACTGCTAAGTTACACTGCTATACTACACTGCTAAGTTACACTGCTATACTACACTACTATATACTAAAGCACTTGTGCTCACCGTGCCGTCGCCGCCACACACCAGGATCCTTAAATTGGGAACTTTAGCAAAAAGCTCCAATCTGAAGAAAACAAAACAAAAAACAAAGCTTTTTCAAGTGGCAGAGAATATTTCAGGACAGAGTTCAAAGGTCATGCAGTCCACATGTCTCACCCCTGCTCAGGTCCTCCTCTGGTCAGGTCAAACACCTGTCGAGGGTTCAGGTACCACATGAACGACTTGATTATTTTGGCGCCCTGTCGGTCACAAATACAGCTTCAGACAACGCATCATGTGACGCATCATGTGACGTTCAGTCATGTTCAACCTGATTTCCGCCGCTCTTGGGGTTGACAAACACCAGTAGGGGCTTCATGAGATGAGAGGGGCGGGGCTTGATCAAGAAGGGCTTCCAGCGGCCATCTTGGAGCTAACACATCAAGCACAGCAGGTATGCTACATACTAATACAGCTAATCCAAACAATAGGTGACACCACGCCCTGACCTCTGCTGCCTTCTTGTTGGTCTTGTTGACTTTTAACGACGTCTTTTTCTTCTTGCTCGACTTCAGCGACGACTACGAGACACGCAACATATCGCACGTCGTGTTTCTCTCCGTCCGTCGGTGTGTGCGAACACCTACCTGAGGGCGCCTCACTCGCAGGATCCACGTGGGCGGGATGATGACGGCGGCGTGGGCGCCAAGTGAGCAGAACTCTTCGATGTGTTGCAGCATGAAACACGTCACCTTGTTGTGGTACTGAAACACACAATGCTGCATCATCATCATTAGCCTGCGCATGCTAGCTCGGTAATGCTAACTAATTGAATGTAGCTCTATAGAAATAATGACTAACCAGAGGGTTCAGTCCGTTTATTTCATTCCACTTAAGATAACTCAAATAGCTTTTGATTACATTTTCAGGAAATGTCAGAAATTGGACAAGGAACAAGTGATTACATTGTGGATTTAGGATTTTTCAAAGATTATTTACTAGTATTACTGCTATTGGGCCTGGTAGAGGTCTCCACTCTCCAAGTGCTTTTCTAATGTTAGAATTTAAATTTTAACAAGTGAGTTGTATTTTTTTGTCCACCAGATGGTACTACTTTTACCCATTCAAAGCATGCAGCTACATTTACACCATTGACTGTTTTTGTTAATTGTTTTAGTTAGTAAAATGATCACTATTAATGATAGATACACTAATTGTGTAAATGTGGTAGATACATATACACATTGGAACCTCGATTTAAGAATCCCTCTATTTGCGAACTTTTTTGATTTACGAACCTTTAGATGGAGCCAAATGTACCTCTGTGGGCAAACTATGTCTTGGTGTACGAACGTTTCATTAATTAATTAATTTCTTGTG
>NC_084576.2:15280000-15337500 GCF_033978685.3 Nerophis lumbriciformis
CCAGGCCCCCGCAAAGGGCCGGATGGTTGATGTAGTAGACAGAACTCCTGCGACGGGGCTTAGAGACGGTGGACACCCTCCTCCGCCTCCTTGCAGCAAAGGGGCGGTCATAGGGGGCGGAGTCTCCTGCTAACACCTGAGACGAGTTCCTGCGCAGGCAACGAGGGGCCCATGTCAGCGCTCGTGATGTCTCCAAGGAGACAGAAGAAGAGGATGAAGAGGACGAGGAGGTGATGTTCTCCTCTCTTTCAAACAGCTTGTTTGCGTCTGATTGGCTGCCGTTGTTGGCCTCCCCCTTTAGTTCCACATGCTGTGCCCCTACCTCATCCTCCTGCTCCTCATCCTCTTCAGCCATCTGGATGAGACTGGCCAGTAAGATGGAGGGGCCCACCAGGGGCGTGTCTATGGTGCGCAACTTGCGGGATACAGCAAAGCGGGGGTTGACGTTGGGGGTGGTGGTGCTGGAGCGCCTGCGCCCATTTGCTGTACTTAAGGTGCGTCTAGAACTCTTTCCAGCACCCTCGTCTCCCGGCAGTGACCCCTGTAGATGGACGCTGGAGCGCCGCCGCTGAGTCAAGGTGGAGGAGGGCAAGCCTACACTGGACGTCCTGCGGACTTTGCCGGTCAAGACCACCATGCTGGGTCTTCTCTGGCGGTGGGCTTTGGATGCCACATTCCCCTGCAGGACCCCTGCTTTTTTCCTAAAGTGACGACGGAAAAAAGTGTCCATGACGAACGACCGCTGCAAGGAGTCACGCTCCTGGTTGTTCCTCACCAACTGTTGAGGTAAAATATAATTTAGTACGAGGAAAGGGAACAATCACTCCTATTACTTTTTCAAATAAACACATGACCTCACATCAAAATCATTGTTGACTCCAATCAGTCAGTCAATCAATCAAACAAACATGCATGTTTTCATGCAGTGTCATACAACCTGACAGGAAGCGCTCTGACCTGCAGACTTGGCCGCTGTGGTGTGGGAGAGTCCGGACCCGAAACCGACCTCACCCTTGCATGCCCCGCCCCATCCCTTTGCCGCCTTTGTCAGGGCTCACTTCGCTACAGCTCGCGTCCACATAAAGGGAGCCGCCGTGCACTCCAACATCCTTGAATACTCCTCATTAACACTTCAAGGCCCATGCTGCTTCATTATGGATCCAATTAAAGACCCAAACTGAGGCGGAGTCACGTGCTCGTTGAGTCAATCATTAGTCGTGTCGGTTTCCCGGGTGACTAAGGAGCTGCCGTCATAGCAACCATCCTACTGGGTCACAACAATTCGGACTTATTACTGGATGTCAAGATGTCAGTGTAGCTTATTGTTGTGAATTTTAATAATTCTCTGTTAACATGCTTTTATCTACAACATGAGAGCCTAGAGGGCTTCACGGTGGCAGAGGGGTTAGTGCATCTGCCTCACAATACGAAGGTCCTGAGTAGTCTTGGGTTCAATCCCGGGCTCGGGATCTTTCTGTGTGGAGTTTGCATGTCCTCCCCGTGACTGCGTGGGTTCTCTCCGGGTACTCTGGCTTCCTCCCACTTCCAAAGACATGCACCTGGGGATAGGTTGATTGGCAACACTAAATTGGCCCTAGTGTGTGGATGTGAGTGTGAATGTTGTCTGTCTATCTGTGTTGGCCCTGCGATGAGGTGGCGACTTGTCCAGGGTGTACCCCGCCTTCCGCCCGATTGTAGCTGAGATAGGCTCCAGCGCCCCCCGCGACCCCAAAGGGAATAAGCGGTAGAAAATGGATGGATGGATGGATGAGAGCCTAGAGAGTCAACCACGGCAAAGAAGCCTACAATGACATGAGAGCCTCAACAGTCAACTAAAAAACATTGGAGGCAACAACATGAGATGCTTGAGAATTAGCTACTGTACGAGAGCCTCAAGAGTCATTTGTCACGACATGAGAAACATGAGACTCTTGAGATTTAACTTTGACATTAGAGAGTCAACTAAGACGAGAGCTGAGTCAGATACAAGACAAGAGCCATAACAAGATGAGAGACAGAAGACCCTTGAGAGTTAACTGCGGCATGGGGGCACAGAAAGTCAACTACAGCACAAGGACCTTGAGGGTCAACTACAATATGAGAGCCTTAAGAGTCGACTGTTACTATATGAGAAACATGAGACACTTGAGAGTTAACTAAGACATAAGAGCCTTGAGAATCAGAAACAACATGAGAGCCTTAATAGTCAACCACAACAAGATGAGGTACGTGAGACCGTTGAAAGTTAACTGCGGCATAAGGGATCAGAATGTCAACTAGCATAAGAATCGTAAAGGGTCAACTACAATGTGAGAGCTTCGAGAGTCAACCACGGCATGGAAGCCTATAATGACATGAGAGCCTCAAGAGTCAACAAAAAAAATTGGAGGCAACCACATGAGATACTTTAAAAGTAGATACTTTAAGAAAGCCTCAAGAGTCATTTGTTACGACCTGAGAAACATGAGACTCTGGATATTTCCCTTTGACATTAGAGCTGAGTCAGATACAACACGAGAGCCTTAAAAGTCAACCATAACAAGATGAGAGACAGAAGACCCTTGAGAGTTCACTCCGGTACAGGGGCTCAGAAATTCAACTACAGCACAAGAACCTTGAGGATCAACTACAATATGAGAGCCTTAAGAGTCAATTGTTACAACATGAGAAACATGAGACCATTGAGAGTTAACTGTGACATGAGACCCTTGAGAGTCAACTAAGACGTGAGAGCCTTGAGAATCAGAAACAACATGAGAGCCTTATGAGTCAACCACAAGAAAATGAGGGATGTGAGACCCATGAGAGTTAACTGTGGCACAAGAGATCAGAAAGTCAACTAGCATAAGAATCTTAAAGGGTCAACTACAATATGAGAGCGTCGAGAGTCAACCATTACATGAGACCCTTGAGAGTCAACCATTAAAACAAGCGAGACATGAAAGCCTTGAGAGTCAACCTAACTACGACATGCGAGTCCAGAGTGTCGACTACAGCATGAGTTACATAAATCTCTTTCAAATAGGACATGAACCCCTTCAGATTCAACCATTAGAACTTGAGAGACATGAGACTATTGAGAGTCAACTAATGGTGCATTTCATTCACCTGGGATTTGGAAAGTCGGAACCGGGAATGACGTCACAGCCGAGTTGCGAACGTTCCAGTTACAAGGTCGGAAATCAAGATGGCTATTTTTGCGCTTGCCTTGTCTGAATATAAACAACTTATGGGAAAAGACTCTTTCTGCAACCCTCAAACGCAGCGGATGAAGAGGAAACATAGACGCTATTGCTAGCGATGTACAATGTATATACCATCCATCCATCCATTTTATACCGCTTGTCCCTCTCGGAGTCGCGAGGGGTGCTGGAGCCTATCCCAGCTGCATTCGGGCAGAAAGCGGGGTACACCCTGGGCAAATTGCCACCTCATCGCAGGGCCAACACAGATATACCACATAAAAAAATTACTTTACACTACAGTATTGAGCCTTATATTGTTGTTTACATTCAGAGCAGCCATCTTAGAAGCCGGGTGTCTTGAGAATGCTCCGACTTTCTGAGGAAGAAGTCCGACCTCGAGGCGCATTCCAGTTGAAATTTCGACTTGGGACATAGTCAACCACAGCATGAGAGCCTTGGGAGTCAACTCCAAGACGAGAACCCAAAGAGTCAACTATGACATTAAGGCCTGAGAGAATCAACTGTGACATGATAACCTTTAACACATAAGATCCTTTGTGGTCGTGTGTGTGTGTGTGTGTGTGTGTGTGTGTGTGTGTGTGTGTGTGTGTGTGTGTGTGTGTGTGTGTGTGTGTGTGTGTGTGTGTGTGTGTGTTCCTGTATTTCTACCCTTCTTGAGACATCAACAAGGAAAAGTACCTTCCATATGAGGACCGGTGAACAAGTTAGGACCGAAATCATGGTCTCAATACGGAAAACCATTGCATCTAATAGAGAATGTCTCATTTGCACCCCTGGTTGTGAAATCGATCAAAATTAGGGTGGTCCCAAAAAGGAGGGATTTTTTCAAATTGACTGCATGTCGGTTTTAAAAGTGCTCCCCTTTTGGTCAACATATGAAATAACAAGTGTGTGTAAACATTGAAAAATGCTCCCCCTCTGGCCAACATATGTAATAACGTGTGTGTAAGAAATTGAAATGCGCTCCCTTTGTCCAAAATGTATATAAAAAAAATATAAGTATACAGAGACATACTGTAATAATTTGAAGTAAATAATGAAGATTAAAAACCAATTACAAAAAAATAAAAAAAATAAAATTAACAAAAAGCAGTCTTTTTCTTATAAAATTGGGAACAATTTCTTGTATTCTTTCTGTTTCTGTAATATTGCAATATTTCCTCGTAAAAGTATTACTCTTTTATGCAGCCCTTTGAGACACTCGTGATTTAGGGCTATATATAAGTAAACTTTGATTGATGATTGATTAAATGTAAAATTATTACTTTTCAATGCAAAATGGTGACATTTGTCATATAAAATTCTGACTTTTATCACAATATTGCCAATTTTGTTGTTGTTCTTGTAAAACGTTTTTTGAGTAAAATTAGGACTTTTGTCATAATTTGGCCAGGTAAAATTCCGATTATTATTATACTATTGCCAAAATTTGAAAGTTCTCTTATAAAATTGTAACTTTTGTCGAGTTTTTTACGACTCTTTTCAAAAAATTGCCAAAATGTTAAGCTTTTCTTGTAAAATTGCGACTGTTATTGAATAAAATTCCAACTTTCATCATAATATCGCACAAATGTTCAGTTTTTCCTTGTAAAATTTTGACTTGCGTTGAGTATAATTACAACTTTTATTATAATACTGCCAAAATTCTAAGTTATTCTTGTGAAATTGTGACCTTTTTCTTGTGAAATTCCAACTCATTTTTCACAACAAGCTTTTTTATATTTGCATAGTATGTATATATTATTAATGTCGTAAATACAAATCTCTATATAAGAGGGTTATCTGTAATCTATGTATATCTGTTGCCTCTGTAACTGTCTTTCCAGCATGGCAATGCTGCCCTCTGGTGTTGGAATCAGTTATTTTCTCTCCCTCTTCCGTCCTTCCTTTAAACCTGTTCTTTGTCTCCATTTTTTTGAGCTTCTCTTTAAACTCCTCCCCTTGAGAGAACATTTATAGAAAGAGGGCCAGTGAGAGACAAATATAGTCCATGAAATGGGTCTATGTATACTTCACACATGCACACACACACACACACACACACACACACACACACACACACACACACACACACACACGCACACACACGCAAAAGCGATTAGTCATAATTGAGTAACTGAAGGGTAGTAAAGGAGGCATCATTTAAAAATGTTAAATACCATCAGGTAATGTAAGTTATTTTTATGAATGCATGCAAAGCATCATGGGAGTGATGAATGGAAACTCTTGATTTGTTATGTGCATTATGATATAAAAATAACAGTTCCAACATATTACACTGTTAACACTGACAGGATTGAGCTTCCGTCAGTCACATTGTGTGGTTCTAATGAGTGGATTCTGCCATCTGCAGGCTACTGCTTGAGAAGACACAAAACCTTACTGATGGATAGAAGTATGGAGCATACAGTAAAGGTACAGTGTCAAGCAAAAAAAAAAAGACACACAAAAAAACAAAGACAAAGCAAATGTGCAAGTTAATCCTCGCCAACCTGCAGACTGCGAATACTCAAAAGTTAATCTCTCCCGGCGGGATCTAAAAATTACTGATTAAAAATTCCTGGTGGTGCCAATCCATTAATGGGAGCTATAATTAGACGACGCTGGGATCACTGCCACCTCAGCGGACTTCCATGTGCATCTTTTTTATTCCCACTGGATGTGGGACACTTGTCACGCATCAACGTACTATTGTGAGACTTATGTGGTCATTTTCACTATTCCATTTCGTGATATCACACCTGTTGTTACAGACACACACACATTCCCACAGTGATGTTGCCATGGAAATAGGCGCAGCATCAGGACCACGTGAGTCTCACTTAGAAAAAACTAAGGGTAACATGCGGTCTTTGGACCACCTGGGCACCCACCTCGCCCTCTGTATGATTTCACGCGACCTTTCACTCACCTCGTCAGCATCCTCAGCCCGCTCAAGCTTTAGTTGGCAGTGGAGGCGGGGCTTGGAGGCTGCTCCTCTTGCTGCTCTTGCATGTTATTCTACCCCGAGGTCAGCCGGGGGCCATCGCTGGACGGGAAGCAGTCTCCGATGGTGCTGGCGTGCGTGTGTGTGGGAATGCAGGTCCAGGTTCCGTCCCGCCACTCTTTCCAGATGTCTCACTAACAACTCGATTCAGAGTGCCCTCACTTTTATTTCCCTACTCAGATGAAGCTCCTCCTCTTTTGTGCAGCCTGAACTCGTCCATCACAGATATCTGCGCTCTCATTGGACCGAGTGGAATCTAAAAATGAGATGCGAGATTAGAAACTCACATCCCCATCGCCTCGTGCATGTGATGGCCTCGATGGAGCGTTGACCTTTGACCCGATGATAACCAGCGCGCCATGCCAGTTAACTTCAGGTGACCCCGCCGACAAAGTTCTTTGGTCAATGATCCATACTTGCACACTGTACTTTGTGCACATCGCATTTGAATGCATGCGACGCTTGCTCGGTTACCATAACAACCATGCGACAACATCCCTTGACCTGTGTCAAGCTTTGCACCCTCACGAGCAATCACACTTTCTGATTACTGTTTGTGATGCAGGTCAAAGGTTGTGTGTGGGTACGTGTGTGTGTGTTGCTGTGCAGGAAATGATGCAGGATGTCCAAGAAGAAGATGATGCTCATGAAAGTGTTAGTGGGAGGTAGTCAGGCCAAAGCAGCGTTACATCAACAATGTTACCAAAGCTGATGTGAGTCACTTCCACAACGTAGGCCCTTGCTGCACACACACACACACACCCACACACACACCCACACGCACACACATATCTTGTTATATCTCATTTAGTGCCGTCTGTGTCCTCTGTCTTATGACAACCAAGATGTCTTTGAAGATTTAAACCTTGAAGTGCGCCATCCTCACGTCTGGCCCGTGAGCATCAAAGCGAGCGCTCAGCTTTGAAGCTCTCTGATTGGTTAATTGTGTTGAAGCCAGGAGTGCGTCTGGAAGTACGACAAGCACTCGCTAAACTACGGACATGAGGATGTATGTACAGCAGGGCCATTCAACCAGCGGCCCACTTGGTTCAGTACAAAACTTTGGAGTGGCTAATATTTTTGCAGCAGATTCTAGAGTGCAGCTCTCAAGTAGTCCTTAAATAGCAAAGGGTTCCGGTCTTATAGAGGATCTTTGACTGGGGTTTTTGCAGTAGAACATTAAAAACAGAAATTTACTCTCATTACGGCAAGGGATTTTTGACCAGCTATTTTTGCTGTTATACAGATGAGAGGATCTTTGAATAGCGTTCTTTCACATAGAAGATCTTTAAACAGCAGTTTTGAAGCAGATCCTTAACAACAGCCGTGCACTCCTGTTATTGGGAGATAATCTTTGACGAGTTCGTATTTTTTAGTTGGTTTTTAAAAACAGCGTGGTAGTCGTGTCAAATAGAGCATCTTTTAAGGAGGTCCTTAAGAAAAGAAATACACTCAATTCGTTAAAGGATTAGAGAATTAGAGGATCTTTGACCAATGTTTTTGCAGTAGTTCCTTAAAAACAACAGGGCCCTCCTGTCTAATAGAGGATCATTGACTTGCATTTTTGCAGTAGGTCCTTAAAAACAGCAGAACCCTGTGTCTAATAGAGGATCTTTGACTAGTGTTTTTGCAGTAGGTCCTTAAGAACAGCATTATGCTTATTTCACATGAAGGATCTTTGACTGCAGTGTTTTTGCTACAGGTCCTTAAAAATAACAGAGCCCTCCTGTCTAATAAGGTATCTCTGACTAATGTTTTGCAACATATCTTTTAAAACCTCTTGTCATATAAAAGATCTCTGACCTGTGTATTTAGAGCCTAAAAACAGCAGAACACTACTGTCATAGGTCTTTGACTAATTTTTTGCAATAGTTCCTTAAAAACAGCGGAGCCCTCTTTTCTTAAGGGTCTTTGACTATCATTTTGAAAGTAGGTCTTTAGTAACAACAGTACACTCATTTTACATAGAGGATATTTGACTAGTGTTTTTGCATTAGATCCCTAAAAAGTTCAAGTTCAAGTTCAAGTACCAATGATTGTCACACACACACTAGGTGTGGCGAAATTATTCTCTGCATTGAACAGCAGTATACTCATTTCACATAGAGGCTCTTTGACTATTTTTGCAACAAATCATTTAAAACAGCTAGAACATGTCATATAAATATTCCACTTTAGTTTTAAAAGCAGATTCTTAAAAACAGCACAATACTTCTGTCATTTAGAGAATCTTTGACTACTACTTTTTGCAACAGACCCTTAAAAACTGCAGAGCAAAACTGTCTAATAGGAGATCTTTGACGATCATTTTGGGAGTCGGTACTTCAGAACAGCATTACACTCATTTTACATGGAGGACCTTTGACAAGTGTTTTTGCAGTTGGTCCTTAAACAGCAGTACACTCATTTCACACAGTAGATCTTTAACTATCATTTTTGTAGTAGATCCTTAAAAACAACAGCACCCTCCTGTGTAATATGGGATCTTTGACGAGCATTTTTAGAGTAGGTCCTTCAGAACAGCAGTATGCCTATTTTGCAAAGAGGATCTTTGACTACTGTTTTTGCTAGAGGTCCCCTAAAAACAATAGAGCCCTCCTGTCTAATAGGGGATCTTTGACTAATGTTTTTGCAACAGAGCTTTAAAAACACCTAAGACTTCCTGTCATACAGAATATCTCTGACCTGTGTATTTACAGCCTAAAAAAAGCAGAAAATGTATGTCATATAGAGCATCTTTGACCAACTTTTTGTAACAATTCCTTAAAAACATCAGAGCCCTCCTTTCTAATAGGGGATCTTTGACTATCATTTTGGAAGTAGGTCCTTAATAACGGCAGTACATTCATTTTACATAGAGGATTTTGACTACTCTTTTTGCATTAGATCCTTAAATAGAGCATTATGCTCATTTGCTCATTCTGTACACTGCTGGAATGTTTATTTTCCTGAGGGAACACTCTTGAAGGAATAAATAAAGTACTATCTATGTATCTATGTATCTATCTATCTGTCTATCTATCTCTCAGAGGCCCTTTGATGAATGTTTTGCAACAGGTCCTTAAACAGCTAACACTTCATGTCATATAGAAAAGCTTTGACCTGTGTTTTTAAAGCATATTCCTAAAAAAAAGCAGAACACTTCTGTCATATAGAGGATCTTTGACTTTTTGCAACAGATTCTTGAGAAAAGCAGAGCCCTCCTGTTTAATTGGGGCTCTTCGATGATCATTTTGAGAGGAGGTCCTTAAAAACAGCATTACACTAATTTTACATGGAGGATCTTTGACTATAGTGTCTTTGCAATAGGTCCTAAAAAGCAGCAGTACGCTCATTTCACATCATACATCAATCAATCAATGTTTATTTATATAGCCGTAAATCACAAGTGTCTCAAAGGGCTGCACAAGCCACAACGACATCCTCGGTCCAGAGCCCACATAAGGGCAAGGAAAAACTCACAACCCAGTGGGATGTCAATATGAATGACTATGAGAAACCTTGGAGAGGACCGCAGATGTGGGTGACCCCCCCCCCCCCCCCCCCCCCACACCTTCTCTAGGGGAGACCGGATGCAATGGACGTCGAGTGGGTCTAGCATAATATTGTGAAAATCCAGTCCATAGTGGATCTAACATAATAGTGAGAATCCAGTCCATAGTGGGGCCAGCAGGAGACCATCCCGAGCGGAGACGGGTCAGCAGCGCAGAGATGTCCCCAACCGATGCACAGGCGAGCGGTCCACCCCGGGTCCGGACTCTGGATAGCCAGCACTTCATCCATGGCCACCGGACCTGTGCCCTCCCTTCCACAAGGGAGAGGGAGGCAGAAAAGAAAAGAAACGGCAGATCAACTGGTCTAAAAAGGGGGTCTATTTAAAGGCTAGAGTATACAAATGAGTTTTAAGATGGGACTTAAATGCTTTTACTGAGGTAGCATCTCTAACTGTTACCGGGAGGGCATTCCATAGTACTGGAGCCCGAATAGAAAACGCTCTATAGCCCGCACATCTTTGACTATCATTTCTGCAGCCTTAAAAAAGTGGTGCACTCCTGTCATATAATGTAAATGATCTTTGCCTCATTAAAACAAATTGAAAGCAGTGACGTGCGGTGAGGTTCATGGCTGGTGAGGCACTTACTTCATCACAGTCAGATTTACAAACATATGAACCCTAAAGAGTATCTTATTCACCATTTGATTGGCAGCAGTTAACGAGTTATGTTTAAAAGCTCATACCAGCATTCTTCCCTGCTTGGCACTCAGCATCAAGGGTTGGAATTGGGGGTTAAATCACCAAAAATGATTCCCGGGCACGGCGCCGCTGCTGCCCACTGCTCCCCACTGCTCCCCTCACCTCCCAGTCGGTGATCAAGGGGATGGGTCAAATGCAGAGGACAAATTTCACCACATCTAGTGTGTGTGACAATCATTGGTACTTTAACTTAACTTTAATTTTACACATACAAACTGTAGCAAACAAAAAAGCACATTTAATTAAAAAAACGTTATTATAGTCTTACCTTTACTTATAAATGAAGTCCATGCACCACTCCTTCTGAACAAAAGCATCGATAACTTATTTATAGAAGTCTTCCTTATATTTCTTCAGTTTTAAAAGTCTCTCTGTCTCGATGGAGATCTTCCTTTAATTATTATTTCCTGCTTCGATTGAAAGTCCAGTTTAGAAAACTGTTTTATTTTAGATATGTAATCCTCCATGTTAAAAGTCCAGGCGAGAGGAAAAAATAAACGATCGCTAACTGTTGCTGCTTGTTGTCACTTATTCTGCAGCCGAGTAGTCGCAAAAATGATCTCTGGGATCACTAGAGCCCTCTACCACCATGAGGCGGGATTACTGCGAGCCTCAGCCAGTGCGTCTTCGCAGCCGTTTTATGATTGCTCAGCACAAGAAATACGTTACACACACACACAGTTGTTGACAACATACACTGTACATTATATACCTCAGCTAACTAAACTATGGAAATGTATAATATAATTCATATAGCAATACGGTCTCACTGCACAGCAGGCCAGCAGTTAGCCGAGTCATTGCGCAATCCATGTTGAGGCTCAACTGGCTGCTGACTCACCGCAAGTCTCTTCTCAGTATTTGAACGGCAAAAGTGAAAATTCAGCGATTTTGAATAAAAATAATCTAAAACTGGTGAAGTTAAATGGAAAATAACTTTATAGTATAATCACTGGATACATATAACAATTTAATTACCGGTAATTGTTTTTCTTTTTACATTTTTTTTCTTTCCATGATGGCACGTGAGGCCCCGCCTCACCTGCCTCCCCTGACTGCACGTCACTGATTGAAAGTGTTTATTTATATATACTTACCTTTACTTATAAATAAACACATTTAATTAAAAAAAACGTTATTAGGTCTTACCTTTACTTAGAAATTAAGTCCATGCGCCGCAACTAAAGCCCTCACTTAAACTTTCCACGTGCAAGATTGAATCTATTTAAAAAAGTGTAACCGAGGGTTTATAAATGTCGCCTATACTGTATGAAACTACAAAATAACAAACACGGAGGCTCCAGTTTACACGAGGACCACTTTATTTACATTCTTTCAAAAACCTCCGCAACGTGACATCACTTCCGCTCTTAGCGCCTTCAAAATAAGAGCTCAAGGCATATACTGTATAACAGCGCATAACAGGAACTTAACATCACAAAGAGGAAAGCCCATACAAATAGGTTACAAAAGTTATTTAATAAGAAGCCAAAAAGTGCAAAAACAATAATGTTCGTGTTGGAGAAGTTGTGAATTAGATACACCTGCAGTATGCAGGTGTACCTAATCTTGTGTCCCTGCAGTCATTCACAACTCCTCCAACACGAACATTATTGTTTTTGCACTTTTTGGCTTCTTATGAAATTTTTTTTTAAAATAGATTCAATCTTGCACGTGGAAAGTTTAAGTGTGGGCTTTAGTTGATACAACAATTCTACGGCGGGGGTGCAGGAGGCGAGCCTCAGCCAGTGCATCTTTTGCAGCCGTTTTATGATCGCTCAGCACAAGAAATACGGTACACACATACAGTTGTTGACAAAATACACTGTACATTATATACCTCAGCTAACTAAACTATGGAAATGTATAATATAGTTCATATAGCAATACAGTCTCACTGCACAGCAGGCCAGCAGTTAGCCGAGTCCGGAATCCATGTTGCGGCACTGAGTGACGTGCCTCAACTGGCTGCTGTTCACCGCACCGTCTCTTCTCAGTATTTGAACGGCAAATGTGAAAATTCAGCAATTTTGAATAAAAATAATCTAAAACTGGTGAAGTTAAATGGAAAATAACTTTATAGTATAATCACTGGATACATATAACAATTTAATTCTTTTTTTTTCTTTTTACATTTTTTTTCTTTCCATGATGGCAGGTGAGGCCCTGCCTCACCTGCCATCATGGAAAGAAAAAAGTTACAGCACGTCACTGCTGTAACTATTAGCCATTTGGTAAAGTAAAAATATTGAGGTATGTCAGAACCTTGCATTAACATTGCATACAAAACAAGAATGATAGTGCAAAGTGATGTCCAGTCCACATTTTCCTAAATAATTTTTTTTTAATGTGTCAACAATTTAGTTAATAGCCCTGAGGTATGTATACGCTCAGGCTATGTGGCTTACACCCATACAGACGCACACACACACACACACACACACAACAAGACAACAGAGGCACACCCACACACTTAGCAAACACCCATACAGTATGAAGTAACTAAGCTCCGCCCATTCCCCTGCAGTCTGTCACTACTGCCGATGGTTCAATTTACAGGTCAAAGTTCATATGTTCAAAACGCCTGGTGCAGCCGTCCTGCCCAGGACTCGAACTTGGGTCCACTGAACGAGGGGGAGGAACTGTGCTGAAAGCCTGAGCTGTCAGTTTGATGTCCAGAGAGTGAGGTTTAGCAACGTACACTTGCACGGCCACACTGGCTGGCCTCCATTACATATGCATGCATACATAAAGGGCTCTTGACACTATATAATATAAATGCAGCGTATGTGTTAAGCAGGGGCGCCGAAAAGGGGGGGTAAAAGAGACGGATTCTAGGGGCCCATGATGGAGGGGGGCCCAGAGAGGCCCCTAATGATGATGAAATTATAATACAGAAAAAATAATGACACTGTGTTGGGGGCCCTGTAAAGATTATTTTCATGGGGCCCAAAATCCCTAGCGGCGCCCCTGGTGTTAAGTATAGTACTAACATCTCACTTTTTATTTCATGTTTTAGGAGCCAAGCCAGGCATACATCCATTTAAGCTTGTCCTTACTACACCCTGGACTGGGCACCTGTTAATTGCAGGACACAGTATAAACAAACGACCTTTCACTCACACCAGTGGACAATGTAGGGGTTTCAATTCAGCTAACATGCATGTTTTAGGATGCATCCAGTGAAAACCCACAGCGAGATGCATGTAGACATATTTAAACCAGCATCTCATGGCCTGTGAGTCTGATATGCTAGGCTAACATAGCTAACCACTGTCTTATAAATGCATACAACAATAATGTGAGAGGATATGAAAACAGACCAAACCAGATCCCGTTCGGTTACAACGTGTGTGTGCGTGCGCGTGCGAGTGTGTGTACTTTCTCTCCGTAGAGTTTCGCTGAGTTTACATCCGGGTCCTTTCCTTAGGCAATGGGAGTCGCAACACCGCCGTTCCTTAGGCAAAGTGAAATAAATTCGCCGCACCGACACAAAAACTAGTCCGCTTTCGGAAGACATGTTTTGGCGGGGCCCCGGTGCCTAAAGACCCTGTCCGGTGAACTTTCTGAACGAGCGGCAACAATATCGAAGTCACAGCGGCGGCCAAAGGCGCGTTGTCGGAAGGGGGAAGTTGTTTATGGTGGGCCTTCGTGTAGCTCCACGGCGGAGGGATCTGTGCTGTGCTCAGGCCGAGCTGAATGAGATTGAACAAGAGTTCTTGTTTTGTAGCTTCAGTTTGTGTCTTTATACACTAATTTGCTTAAACTACGTACAAAATTGCACAACAAAGTGAAGGTGCTTGGGAAGGAGCGAGCGGGACTCTTTATGGGCTCTTCTTCCATCGTGGATCGTCTTGTTGGAGATATATATTTAATTAATCTGGAGGAGGACTGCTGCTGAGTAAGTGCACATTGGTTTTTTTTTTTTTAATTTGCTAACTTTAATGTCGTCCTCGCTCCAAGTTGACGAGTGTCCCGCGGCTTCTTGGGTGCTCGTGTGCGACCTCTCGGCTCCCTTTTGGGTGCCTCTGGTGAGCTCTTTGCTGTCTCTTTTGCTTCTTCTTCTTGTCGGGAGTTGGTACCGTAAGGACGAGGAAGGGGCCGACACAAGTTGGACAGCCAAAGGCGGCTCTTAGGCTTCCTGGCCCCCTCTTTTTTCTTTTTTTTTTAGCTCCGTTAGCTTTATTAGCTGTCGTTGTTGTGAAACATGGCGTCTTAGCTGGCCGCTCCTCTGCTGTTTAGGCCGGCCTCTTCCTCTCCTCTCTTGCCGCCGCCGCTTGGAAGCATCTTTGGGGGGAACTTAGCCGCGTTAGCTTGCTAAGCTAACAAGAAGGGGGGGGGCTAGTGTTAGCGGGCTAGCTTACGTTATCCACTTGTTCTTCAACATTAGCTGCCTCTCATATCGCCCAAAAACACCACAGTCGCTGTGGGTCTGTTGGACGGAGCCAGGGAGTACCGGAACTGACACCGTCCCGGTGCTGTCTCGGTGGCTTCATCGGGGTGAGCTGGAACAATCCAGCGGGCGGCCATGAAATAAGACGCTTATCAAACATTTATTGGAGCACTTGACTCGAGTGTTGGAGCACACAAAGTGAAACCTCCATTTTAGTGTCGTCGGATGCCGGCGGCCCGCAACGGCTTCTTAAACACTTCATGTCCCAGAACTTGACGTTCCAGCCCGGCTACAATTACTTCCAATTAGCCGGGAGGTAGGCGCGCACGCGACCGCCGCCTACCTACACTCACCTGCGTGCGCGTGCGCGCGGAACTTTTCCAGTGTCGTGTTTTGTGCTAATGAGAGGATTTAAGTTAAGTTAAGTAAAAACAACGTGCTCCTATTGTTTCTGTCTCTGCAGACTTGTTATCAGGTTTTTTAAACTTTTAAACTGTACAAAAGCAACATTAAGACGTTCTCATTCTTATGTATTTTACTTTGGAGTGCACGCCATGTTCTATTGCAGTGTTTTTCAACCTTTTTTGAGCCGAGGCACATTTTTTGCGTTGAAAAAATTCGGAGGCACACCACCAGCAGAAATCATAAACTCAGTTAACAGTTAAAAGTCATTGTCGCAATTGTTGGATATGACTTTAAAGCATAACCAAGCATGCATCACTATAGATCTTATCTCAAAGTAGGTGTACTGTCACCACCTGTCACATCACCCCCTGACTTATTTGGAGTTTTTTTTTGCTGTTTTCTTGTGTGTAGTGTTTTAGTTCTGGTCTTGCACTCCTATTTTGGTGGCTTTTTCTCTTTTGTTGGTATTTTCCCGTAGCAGTTTCATATCTTATATTTCCCGCATCTACTTTGTTTTAGCAATCAAGAATATTTCAGTTGTTTTGATCCTTCTTTGTGGGGACATTGTTGATTGTCATGTCATGTTCGGATGTACATTGTGGACGCCGTCTTTGCTCCACAGTAAGTCTTTGCTGTCGTCCAGCATTCTGTTTTTTGTTTACTTTGTAGCCAGTTCAGTTTTACTTTTGTTCTGCATAGCCTTCCCTAAGCTTCAATGCCTTTTCTTAGGGGCACTTACCTTTTGTTTATTTTTGGTTTACGCATAAGACACATTTTTACCTGCATTTACAAAGCAATTAGCTACCGGCTGCCACCTACTGATATGGAAGAGTATTACACGGTTACTCTGCCGAGCTCTAGACACTCAACAACAACACATCATTTGCAGACTATAATTACTGGTTTGCAAAAATTTTTTTTAACCCAAATATGTCAAATTAGATAATCTCCCACGGCACACCAGACTGTATCTCACGGCACACTAGTGTGCCGCGGCACAGTGGTTGAAAAACACTGTTCTATTGTGAGTTCTTGAACATAGAAAATAAGAGCTTTTCAGATCAGTTGGAATTAAACAAAAAAACTTGACTTGTTGATACATGTGAACACTTGTTTGTTTATATAAGAATGTTCCTTATACTACATGATGGATGAATAATATTATTCGATCCGAACCATATTTTGATGTTTCCGATACGATTCAGAGACAATATTAGAACGATGCGATCCGAAACGATTGAATGAGTTGAAATCTATTCACTAACTTATTAGCAAAAAAATCAACCAATGTGATTGTGAAATAAATACTGGACACTGCAGGTGAAGTTTCCATATCATTGTTTTTTATTGTAAGGGAATTATATATAAATGAATTGTAGATACAAACGAGTAAGTAAACAATTAATGGTCAAAGCATTCACATCTTATTTGAATAAAGTTCACTTTAGGTTGAATTAACAAGAGGAAAGAAACCTTTTCTGTTCTTATTTTCAACATTCAAGCAATGTTCAATAATAGTATAGTAACCAACATTTTAACAGTAGATTTTTACCTGCTACTTTTGCTGTTGTTTTTCCAACATTAAAATGATACACAATATCAAAAATAAGGTGCAACAACATCTCTTGAGGTTGAATTAACAGTAGGTTTACCTGAGAAATTAAGTGCAACCAAAACTTTTCAGGTTTTCAGGCTGCCGTTGTGTCCTTGGGCAGGACACTTCACCCTTGCCCCCGGTGCCGCTCACACTGGTGAATGAATGATGAATGAATGATAGGTGGTGGTCGGAGGGGCCTTAGGCGCAAATTGGCAGCCTCGCTTACGTCAGTCTACCCCAGGGCAGCTGTGGCTACAAATGTAGCTTACCACCACCCGGCGTGAATGAATGATGGATTCCCACTTCTCTGTGAGCGCTTTGAGTATCTAATAATAGAAAAGCGCGATATAAAATGTAATCCATTATTATTATTATTATTATTATTATTATTATTATTATTAATAAACAGCTTAGGGGCCGAGAAAAATCACAACAAATGCAAACGCCACAACACAACAACTTTCAGTTATAGCACAATTGCAAAAGCCACAACAAATACAAACCCCACAATCCAACAACGAAAAGCTATAACACAACAACTACAGTATAACCCAAAACACGAAAATATAAAGACGCAACGGAAGTGACAGCAGACAAGTTTTAGCCACGGACCACAATGGCTGAGGCGGAAAGTTGAAAATGTTGTCATGAATAAAGTTGGAAAGATAAGTGAAGTGTGACCACTTCTTCAGTCATAAATAACTTTGTTTACTTTTTTAATAATACTAACCAGTATGTTCATTCCACTGTTTTTAAACTTCTGTCTAAGCTTGGTCCGTCGGCGAATCTTGCCCCGCTGTCACCTCCGTTGGGTCTGTCGCGTCCTATGGGGCCGGAAGTTGTGTTGCGGCTTTATATTATTGTGTTGTGATGTTTAATGACTTCTTCAGTCATAAATAACTTTGTTTACTTTTTTAATAATACTAACCAGTATGTTCATTCCACTGTTTTTAAACTTCTGCCTAAGCTTGGTCTGTCGGCGAATCTTGCCCCGCTGTCACTTCCGTTGGGTCTTCGCGTCCTACGGGGCCTGAAGTTGTGTTGCGGCTTTATATTATTGTGTTGTGACGTTTAATAGTTGTGGCTTTTGCAATTGGGCTGTAGCTGAAAGTTGTTGTGTTGTTGCTTTATTATATTTTCTTGTCGCATTAGTATTTGTTGTGACCTTTCTCGGCCACCGTAGGCATCCGCCTTTTTTTGTTTTGATGACTGATGGCGTTGGGCAGACAGACTTGAGTAACCCTTTAACATCCTTATCAATAAAAGTCCTAAACTTTATATAAAGTCTGCCAATTGTAAATCCAATGTTCTTTTCTAGTATCGATAAAATCGATAAATTGGCCTGGAAAACAACGATGGATTGATACCTATTTTCTGGAAGGCCAACTTGCTGAGCACAGATTTAAGTAGTTGAAGCTTTGGAATATAAATCGATAGATCAAATAATCGTTTCACACCTAATGAATAAACATTTAATTTATCGGTATCATTTAATTGGCCATTATTTTTTAAATTAATTGACAAATATTGATCCGAAATTATTGTCGGTGAATGATCAAGTGGTTTTACAAGTCTTGTTCTGTTCCTATTAAGAGCTTCCAGGATCCGACCTCAAAGCTTCCAGTTGAAAGTAAACAAAAACATGGCTGCTGGTTCATAGATGTGAGTGTGAACTTAGTGTGTTTGTTGTTGTTGTTGTGTGAATTAACTTTTCTTACTTTTTACACTATATGAACAACAAATAATGACTGAATATGGTGTCACATTTTCACACTGATTTTGACTTATATATTGGAAACACTAAATTGGCCCTAGTGTGTGGATGTGAGTGTGAATGTTGTCTGTCTATCTGTGTTGGCCCTGCGATGAGGTGGCGACTTGTCCAGGGTGTACCCCGCCTTCCGCCCGATGGTAGCTGAGATAGGCTCCAGCGCCCCCCGCGACCCCAAAAGGGAATAAGCGGTAGAAAATGGATGGATGGATATTGATTGATTACCTTACTTATTAAGTGACTTATTGGTCAATCACTGATTGGCTGACTGGTCAATATTAGGACTCACTGATGGATTCCTAGACAGTTATTGTCTGATGCTGTCTTATGTTCGTTAGTTACTTAGTAAGTACACATCTTGGTGTGTTAATGCTTTGTTCTTGATTGTTAGACCCCAAAACATTGTATTTGGAAGTAAACAATAAAACATGGCGGATGACCCTAAAAGCTACACTTGTCCATAGATGTAAATGAGAATGTGAAAGGTTTGTTTGCGAGAGATACGTTTTCTTCACACCGGGTGTAATGACCTATTGATTGTTTCCCTTACTTATTAATCAACTAATATTGATTGAGATGTATTGGTCAGTCACTGATTAGCTGATTGATAAACTAATCGTTTTATGATTGTTGATGGATTCCTACAAAGTTCTCGTTTGGTGCACTGATTGTTTATTTATTAAACGTGTCTGATGTTGTTTGGCAGTTTCTTAGTAAATACTAAAGGTGGGGGAAATAATAGATTTTTAGATGTATTGCAATTCGGACTTTGACAATTATAAAATCGATTAGTAAACATCGATAATCGATTTATTTATTGTAAACAAAGTAATGCAGACAATTCTAAAATTTGACTGACTGCAACGAGCCACCTCTCTGAGAGACTCGACCAGCTCCTTTATTATAGGGCACTTATGATTCGGTTTTGCACGCATGTCTATTAATTTAATAATAATAATTTCTTTGTAAAAATGCACTGTTTTTAAAAGTTGCAAGTGATAAACGCTTATTTAGTGATACGAAAATAAATGTGAAACTGCATGAATATACTTAAAGATGCATCAATAACTGATTTTGTAATCGAATCGTGAGGTGGCCAAAGACTCCCACCTCTAGTAAGTAAATACTGTACATGTCTTGCGGTCTTAATGGCGCATTCTGGAAGTAGTAAATAAGAGCTTTCTAGGCGTGACCTCAAAGCGTTCCAGTTCGAAGTAAACACAAAATACATGGCTTCTCGTCCATGGTGTGAGTTTTTGTTGGTTTGTGTTAGATGACGTTCCTTCGCAATGGGTTAAATGACCCATTGATTGATTGTTTTATTTACTAATTGACAAATCTTGATCTGGACTCGTTGGACAGTGATTAATTAGCAGACTGATCAACCAAGTGATTAATATTAGGACTCAGTAATGGATTTTTGGAACCTTTTTGTCTGGTGGTTCGGGTTATTGCTCGTACATTGATGAGAAATCACTTTGTAATGTGTCTGTGCTGTGTGTGTGTGTGTGTGTGTGTTGTGTGCAGGGCAGGGCAGCACAGAGGGGTGGAGTCCAGTCCCACAGCCTGGTGGTGAGTCGTCATTTAATAAACAGTTAATTATCTCACATTTTGGGCTGCAAGGATTAATCGATACAATCGACTAATTCAATTAGAAAAAAGCTTTGCTTTATATTCTGTAATGTAACATTTAGAGCTGCAATGATTAATTGTTCAGATAAAAGCTTTGATTTAAATTCTGTTGCTTTCATTATTCGTTTGGCTGTAACTAATCAAAATCGATCAAATCCAGACTGCTTGGAGTGCCCGTAACTTTAAATACGCTGACATTTTTTTTGCTTGGCAGCTGCAATAGTGTGAGAGCAGTGGTCTGTGGTTGCTGTGATATTTGTGGCAGCAAACAGTGGCAAGTTTTTTTTTTCTTCACATTTACTAATGCACACAAGCACAAATGAAGTTTATGGCAAGCAAAAAATCTGTGTTTTTTTTAAACTATTTTCCCTGATTACGCATTAAGGCTATAAAGTCTGTTGTATCCGATTACTTGATTAATCGAACAAACTAATCAATAGATTACTTGATTAACCAAACAAACTAATCGATAGATTACTCAAATACTAAAATAATTAATGAATGCAGCCGTAGTCATATTTATTTTGTTGTTACACAAGTGTGATATTGTCATTAACATAGACCAAATAGACTAGTATCTATGTAATAACAGTGTACTGTGTGTGTGACGCATACTAGCATGATAACGTATCATATCATGTATTATCTATAAAATGGGGAAAGGGAAGCACAGTCTTAACCTGTAGATAAAATAAATCCTGTTTTCCAATACAATACAATACCATACTAATTGTATTCTTGTGTCCAAATGTCCCCTTGTGTTCCTCACAGCGGCACGTTCATGCTTCAGTTGGATGGTTTTCCCACTGGACACGGCGTTCAGGTACCCCCATTAACCCCTGTCCTCATTTGACCTTTACCAGCTTTATGATCAGGAAAACATCATATTAGGTGTTTGTCGCATTGCTATGACAACCAACACACATGATGGCTGCTCAATAAACTTGATGATTTCTGCTGAGTGTGTGTGTCTTTGTGTGTGTCTACAGGCTGATCAATCAGCTGAAAGACTGACTGCATCCATGATGGAATTACAGACATTACAGGAGGCTCTGAAGGTGGAGATCCAGGTCCATCAGGTATGGCCTTACTGGGTCAGTCTGTCCACATAAGGCTCACTTGGTTCACCAGTAGTATTGTATTCTGGGCATTTGTCATTGTGGGTTTGTAACTAAATCTATTGCGGGTTGGTCTTCTAAAACCAGGTGTGATGTCGGATTAGTCATTAGTCCAATATCATTGTAGTACTGGGTAGGGATGATGTTTGACAAGAAATTATCGAGTTCGAGCCCATTATCGAATCCTCTTATCGAACCGATTCTCTTATCGAATCCAGATAGGTTGTTGTATATGGAAAAAAACACAATATTTGGTTTAACAAAAGCTCACTTTTATAAGAAAACAAATAAAAATATTGACTGTTGTTACCCAAAGTATATTAAGTGGGATTTTGCAGAAAAACAAATATATACAGTAAAACAAAAACAACCTGTCTCTGTGATCACTATAGGTGTATATATAATAATATAGTGTTAAATAAAATCAGTCCCTTGGGCACAAAACTGAAAATAATACAGCTCTACAAAAAGTGCACTTCTGCTGCTATTGGAACATACTAACTACACACACTATGACACTAAGAACACCACAGTCATCAATCAACAATTCTTCCCCCCTTACATGAGAGCGAAGCCTGGCAATAATTGCATATGGCCTGTTCTGCCCTCACTATACGTGTTGAGGTTATACAGCTTGGCAGACAGCTAACAAACAATCCAAAGCAGATTAATCAATTTAGGCTCTTTATTGTTGTTGATCTTGCTTTGTCTTTTCCTATCTTTACTTTTGTCTTGCACTGGACTGTTATTTTTTTTCTTTTTAACTGAAATACACACAATGACAAATGTATAAGCTATGTGATTCAATTAACATACTGAAATGTACCGGTAATACACAATATGTAAATACTAGCTTCACACAAATATACAATACTATCATCAAACAAATACGTTGAAACTATTTCGATGGTGGAAATATACGACTGGCAGCCATTTTAAGTCCTCAAAACATCCATTGAAACAGTGCACAATAATTGTTTTTCAATAAACATCTTAGTATCAAACTTAACCACTTTCCACCTTAATATTGAGTTACATAAACAAGTTAAACTGTTTACTTGCAGACTTATCTTTTCCAAGGCTTGTAAGAGCTAACACAACTTGTCTACTTCTCAATTGTCTCAACCCGGAAGTGCCCAAACTAATGACACGTAGTATTTTCATATCGCCACAAGGTGTCAGTAAGAGTCTACAATCAAATGGGCAGTCCCACGGGGCATTTCCTGTACTTGAGAAGGGATTTGTTCCCAGGGATTCGGATAAAGAACCAACTCTTTTTCTTTACTATAGTGGTCTCGATAACGGGAACCTGTTCTCAAAAAGGGAATCGAGTCCATGTAATCGGTTCTTTTCTTATCGAACAACCGGGAGAACCGATTTTGAACATCATCCCTAGTACTGGGACATCGTTTTCTATCGTTCGGTGTATTGTGCGTTCAGTATTGGTGCGCGATAAATATCGGACAGATAATAATCAGGCTGATATGAGAAATTACGACGTCATACCGATTAAATCAGATTAAAAATAGCTTTGCTATTCAGATAGTTTGATTTGATTTAAAAAACAAACAAACACCCCAATTATGCGAGTTTAATGCTTTTTCAGAGGAAGACATTTTGCGTAGGCCTGGGCCATTAACAACTTTTGCTGGACAATACATTATATTGACCTACGAATTATTGCCGATAAACGATATTATTGTCATCATTATTTTTAGTCCAAATTAACCACTGATGTAATGATAATACATAATAAAGAATGACGAGAGGCTTCATCCCCTTCCTTTTATTCTGCTACGGTACAAACTGGGGATCTAATGATATATACATTTCATATCACGGTTAATGTGACCAAAATTAAAGTTAAAGTACCAATGATTGTCACACACACACACACACTAGGTGTGGTGAAATTTGTCCTGTGCATTTGACCCATCCCCTTGTTCACCCCCTGGGAGGTGAGGGGAGCAGTGGGCAGCAGCGGTGCTGCGCCCGGGAATCATTTTTGGTGATTTAACCCCCAATTCCAACCCTTGATGCTGAGTGCCAAGCAGGAAGGTAATGGGTCCCATTGTTATAGTCTTTGGTATGACTCGACCGGGGTTTGAACTCACAACCTACCGATCTCAGGGCGGACACTCTAACCACTAAGCCACTGAGTAGATTATCGTTATTGAGGTATTGTTGAATGTGCTAAAAAACTACTTACCGTATTTTTCGGACTATAAGTCGCTCCGGAGTATACGTTGCACCGGCCGAAAATGCACAATAAAGAAGGAAAAAAACATATGTACGTCGCATTTTTTGGGCAAATTTATTTGATAAAACCTAACACCAAGAATAGACATTTGAAAGGCAATTTAAAATAAATAAAGAATAGTGAACAACAGGCTGAATAAGCGTACGCCATTTGACGCACAAATAACCAACTGAGAACGTGCCTGGTATGTTAACGCAACACATCATGGCAAGAGTCATTCAAATAACTATAACATATAGAACGTGCTATACGTTTACCAAACAATCTGCACTCCCGATCGCTAAATCCGATGAAATCTGGTATGCGCCGTTTCCTTTCTTTCTGCTGCTAGATCGCCGTTTTCTGCTGCATATTTCAGTACGTCTGGCTTCTAATCTGCAGTATATGATTTCCTTTTCGGTGCCATTTTAGTTCAGCCCTTCTCAGTTTTTATAAGTTACCGCCAATGTTGAAATAATCCATTTTAATAGCTATGGATGTAGCAGCAGTTAGCATCCCATGACCCACAATGCACTTCTGCCATGACGCACAATGCACTTCTGCCATGACCCGCCCCCGCCGAATTCTTATTGGTTGACGTGTGTGACGATTGCGGACATTTGCTTCGTCTCTTACGCGAATGAGATAAATAATATTATTTGATATTTTACGGTAATGTGTTAATAATTTCACACAAGTCGCTCCGGAGTAAAACTATGAAAAAAACTGCGACTTATAATACGAAAAATACGGTACTAACTCACACTAAAATCTCTTAACCAAGTTGTATTATTTTTTTAAATAACTAAAATAAAAAGACACACCATATATTTTCTGGGCAGGGAAACATTAAAGAGCCATATTATTTTCATTTGTGTTTTTAAATATGCTTATCTTCTTCCATTTTGATTTGTAAACGTTTTAGAATGTTTTTCAATACTAAATGCAAATTGGGTGATCACTTGGCTTCAGTTGCGGTTTATGTGACGAACACTGTGCAAAGACACCACAGCCATTATGTGCAACGTAAATACTGTATCTTAGTAATTTAGACAGTAATGTGTAAATTTAGATTGGAGTATGATATTTTTTAGTAAAAAAATGCATTGTCTCTTGTTTTCATGTCAGCATTTAAGATAGCTAGCAAGTTAATGCTAGTCGGTCCATAATTTTATCAAAGTGGTTATCAGTCCTGTTTTTTTGATCGTTTAAATTTAATACGGTAATGCTAACCGTTGGGAGGTTTATCGCGGTTATAGTTATTACAATTTATGCGCATGTAGTACAAACTCCTGAAGCTGCTGAAACTGATGCAAAGAGGGACCGCTCTTGCAGCCCATAAACACGCATGCACATAGCGATTTGTTGAGGCTGGCAAAGTTATCGAGTTCATTTTCATTTATCTTTCGATTGACTTATCAAATATCGGCCCACGTCTACTTTTGCGTGCTATTTGCACCAAATATTCTGCAAACATTTTGCGAGGAGGTGAAAAAACATTAAGCTTTCACACATCAAGCCTTATCAGCCACCTGAAAAGCGAGCATCGCTAAGACAATGTTTTGAAATCCTGCAAAGTCGCCTGCACTGCGAAGAAGCTGCCCCAAAGCCAGCCATAAAGAAAGGTGTGCACAAACTACAGTTAAAAATACATTTCAAAATTCAAGGTGTAAAAAAGTTATCGTATCGGTCTCCAGAAGTAATTTGTTGATCGGTATCGGCTTTAAGAAAAGTATATTGTGCCCTCCTAGGGATTATTCCTCCATAACCAGTGTTTTAGGGGCTAGTCTTCTAGAACCAGGTGTGGTGTTGAATTATCCCAACAGAACAAGTTGTATAGTTGGTTAGCTGTCGTGTTGTATTGGTCTGCCTAAACCAGGTATATTGTAGTATTAGTCTGACTCTGCCGTAATTGGGTATATTGGATAGGGATGTCCCGATCCGATATTGATATCGGAAATCAGTCCGATATTAGCCAAAAAAGTGAATATCGGATTTTATCGGACTGAATCTAAAAACTTCGATATAAGCGCTCCGATATAAGCTGTCCATGTACCGCTGCAGCACGTCTATAATAGGTGACTCTGGTTTGATCACACTCCAACACAGTAGGTGGCGGCAATGCCCCTTGATTAACGTTGGTGCCGGCCGCGGAAGAAGAGCGTCTCTGATCAAGCATGCACAGCCCATGTGATCACAACAACGACAACGCGTGTGCTTGCAGCAAAATGTAGTGATGTCAGCTGTGTGGAAGTATTTTAACCTAAACTCGGACAAAGACGTTGCCGCTAAATGCAACTAAGGCTGCAGCTAACGATTATTTTTCTATCGATTAATCTATAGATTATTTTTTCGATTAATCGGTTAATCTATAGATTATTTTTTCGATTAATCTATAGATTATTTTTCCTTTTACCGATTATTTTTTTTATTTAAAATGAAGATGAAAAAATAAATTTAGGCCAGTTTTTTCAAAAGGCATGGCTTTTATTTACAAAAAAAAAAAGTATGGCCACTCAGTCAACATTGACAACAACATGACAAAATATTCTGTAACAATGTAAACATTTAAAACTTTTAACATTTAACCAAATTAAAAGTAGCTTATTTGCTTTTAATGTGCAAATATAAAAGTAAACATCCAGTGCAAATCTTAATATTCTGCAATAGTATAAGCATTTCAAAAGTAAAAGTATTGCTTATTTTGCTTTAAAATGTGCAAAAATAAAGATAAACATCCAATACAAAAAAGTGCAAAACGGAAATATTCTGTAACAACAGTGTAAACATTTCAACAAAAGTAAAAGTATTGCTTATTTGCTAAAATGTGCAAAAATAAAGATAAACATCCAATACAAAAAAGTGCAAAACGAAATATTCTGTAACAACAGTGTAAACATTTCAACAAAAGTAAAACTTTTGCTTATTTTGCTTAATAACACAACAATGATAGTAGGATTAAAGTGAAAGTTAATTGTTGGTTTGTACATAGTATACGTAATTGTTAATGTTGTAAAAGGTATTTGCACAACTAATTAACGTTAGCGTTAAAGAGGAGCGCGTCTTTGTAAACACTGAACAGGCACGCCAAACGCTCCTCTCAGAGCGAAACGGTGCTTTAGTTTCCATTTCCGCTCGACACAGTGTGCATACAACAACATTATTAGCAGAGGTGGGTAGAGTAGCCAGAAATTGTACTCAAGTAAGAGTACTGTTACTTTAGAGATTTATTACTCAAGTAAAAGTAAGGAGTAGTCACCCAAATATTTACTTGAGTAAAAGTAAAAAGTATGTTGTGAAAAAACTACTCAAGTACTGAGTAACTGATGAGTAGCATACACACACATATCATATATATATATATATATATATATATATATATATATATATATATATATATATATATATATATATATGTGTATATATACACACACACACACACACACACACACACACACACATATATATATATATATATATATATATATATATATATATATATATATATATATATATACAGTATATAATTTATATTTATTTATTTTGCCGTTTTTGTTTACATGTTAAAGGTGTTTTAATGAATATACATGCATGTTTAACATATAGATTCCTTTCTTTCATGAAGACAAGAATATAAGTTGGTGTATTACCTGATTCTGATGACTTGCATTGATTGTAATCAGGAAGCAGTGCTGGTAACGTCCACGTTTTCAAATGGAGGAGAAAAAAAGTTCCTCCTTTCTGTCTAATACCACATGAAAGTGGTTGTTATTTGGCATCTTATTTGTCCACCTTCCATATTCGTTTTTATACCATCCATCCATCCATTTTTCTACCGCTTAGTCCCTTTGGGGTCGCGGGGGTCGCTGGAGCCTATCATATACCCTTTACAAGAAATACATTGGCGGCAAACTCCGTAGCTTGCTAGCTTGTTTGCGCTGGCTTTCGGAGACTCTTATTTTGAAAGCGCAGGCACGATGGAGCGGGACTTTTATTGTGAAGACAGGAACTGTGCAGTCAGTCTTTACGGTTGAAATAAAAAAAGGGTCTTTTTTCCTTCACACTTTTGATTGATTGATTGGAACTTTTATTAGTAGATTGCACAGTACAGTGCATATTCCGTACAATTGACCACTAAATGGTAACACCCGAAGTTAGCTCGGAGCCAGTCAGGTCATGTGACCGCCTGGCTCTGTTTGATTGGTCTAACGTCACCAGTGACTGCATCTGATTGGTGGAACGAAGTGAAACGTCACCAGTAAGGCAGGCACTATGAAGGTCTGTCTGACAGACCAAAACAAACAAAGCGTGCATTAACAGATCGATACAAATTAGTAGCGAGTAGCGAGCTGAATGTAGATAAAAGTAGCGTTTCTTCTTAGGCCGTTTATTGAAATACTCCCACACTTTTGACGACTTTTGGCGTGCTTTTTTCCCCTCGCTCGCACCGCTCGCATCGTCTGCTTTGCGCTCCGCCATGACGGTAGTGTGACGTAAATATTCGACGCGTCGACGAACAAAAACGTCCTCGACGTATTTACGTAACCGATGACGGACTACGTCGACGCGTCGTTTCAGCCCTAAATGCAACATGCCGAAATGCTTATCTTCTTAAAAAAAATCTCCACATTATACTCGGACTGCAGAAAGTGGAGAAGAAGGAGGAGGAGGACGAGTAGTAAGGGTAGTCAGCACTGACTGATTATTATTTGTTTTATGCTCTTGTTATTAGAGTGATATGTTTATTGTGTTAACACTATTCTTCAGTGAAGACTAAGAGTAATTGCTACATTGTTTTGGGCAGTCAGTCAGTCAGTGAAACTGGAGCTGTGAACTCTTAACTTAGAGCAGTTGGACAGTGGACAATATTGTGTTGTTTTTGTTGTTTTTGTCCCTGCCCACAGTTGTTTCCAACATATGCTGACAGTAAAAAAATAACTGAAGTGAACTTGAATTGTTTGCACTTTAAAACGTTTGTTTTTTTTTAATTGGATTTATTTAGGTTATTTTTCAGGGTCTTCTAATTTATTTTTAATTTATTCTATTCAATTGTATAATTATGTTGGTATTAGTGGTTATTTTGCACTTTAAATATAACATTTAGTTTTTATTGGATTTGTTGAGGTAATACTCTTATGTTGAAGGTTAAAATTTATGTAACCAATTGGTTAATAATAAATGGGTCAGTTTTTCCTATACCTACTCTTGCTGACTATTGTTTTCTGTTTTAACACTACAACATCAGTAACAGTAACATCACTTTATCAAGCCTTTTCTAACATTCCACACAACAAAATAAGGAATAAATATATGTATGATTCGTGCCTTTATCGTATCGTATTGATATCGGTATCGGCCAATACTCAAGGCTACAATATCGGTATCGTATCGGAAGTGAAAAAGTTGTATCGGGACATCCCTAATATTGGAGTTAGTTAGTCCCCTAATGGGGTATATTGGAGTTAGTTAGTTAGTCCCCTTGAATCCATTGTATGGAGGGGTTAGTCTGTCACAACCCAGATATATTGTGGTGTTAGTTCTCAAAAACCAGTGATGTTGAATTAATCCACCACATTCAGGTGTATTGGAATTAGTCCTCTAGAACCAGGTGTATTGTTATACTACTGTACCAGAACTAGATGTACTAGGGATTAGTTCTCCACAACCAGGTGTATTAGAGATTGGTTGTCTAGACCAATGTTTAAGGTTGGATTAGTTTTACCCATGTGTAAGGCTGGATACATTTTATAGAACAAGTGTAGTGTTGGGTTAGTCCACTTAAACCTTGTATTCTGGAATTAATCTGATAGCCGTCCATCTTGTGACCATTTATTGTTGTTCACAGAAACTGGTGGCCCAGATGAAGCAGGACCCTCAGGTAAACTCACCTGCAGCTGCACTTTCATGAACGAGTTGTCACATGTATCGTGGCGCTGACTGACGATTTTCCCCCCTCCTTCACAGAATGCAGATCTGAAGAAACAACTTCATGAGCTTCAAGCAAAGATCACTGCACTGAGTGAGAAGCAGGTACACACATACGCACTCACACACACACACACACACACACACACACACACACACACACACACACACACACACACACACACACACACACACACACACTCACTCACTCACGCACACACTCCATCCCTTTTTAAGAAACTTTACTTTACTTTTTTGGTGGGATTTTATTTTTAACCACATGCTATTTTTATTGTGGTTTGTGTGTGCCGTTGAAACACAACAATAATATGATATTGATATGACGTGATATATATTCTAAAATAAAAACCCACCCATTTAATAAGTGTCAGAATGTTCTCAAAGAATACACTTTTAAAGGAGCCATATGTAATAATTTCATGTCGAATCATCATTAAAAAAATTACGATATGTCAAAAGGCATTAATAAATCATGTTCTTTTCGAATACCGTTACCTCTATAACTGATTAACTGATAACAGTAGTTCAGCCGGGATATGCTCATTTCAAATTTAGATTTGCCCCGAAATCTTAGTTTTCATTTCGATGTCCTACACTCTACCGTTTGACCAATTAGAAAGTATGTGAGTATGTCATCCAGGCTGCCAGTTACGCCCCGCCTTCTTCGTCTGGCTACTGCCACCGGTAAAGTTACTAAATGTGTCAGACATTAGTAAATCTAAAAGGCGTCATTACTTATTCATGACAAAGCCAGGAACAAAACGAGAATTTGTATCAGGGATGCCTTTTGAAAGATAAAGACGATTGAAAGTGGAGAAGATTTTTTCATTTGACGCCAAACTTGCTAATTTTCTCCTTGATAGGTAAGTTAGGCATTTACGTTTTCTTATGACTGGTAATAGATAGGAATGGACATTTCGTATGTAAACTATATTGTCCAATACAGTCATATACCTTGTTTAACAAAGCTAGTATGTTCGTGCAATGGATGCTTAGTTTGTTGGTGCTTCGCTCCTCGCATGCTAGCCCGGTCAATGACACATCAACGTATAGGCTAACAGGGGAAATATATTCCCGTTAGCCCGTATGTCGACGTGTATTCGAACTGACAGGGCAAAATATATTTTCGACAAATAAAACCTATGTGGATATGGGTAGTGTCAGTGCCTATTTCGTTTCTCAATATGCTGACACGCTGAGGAAATGGGTTCTAACATTAGCACGGCAGTCATCATGGCAATGTGAAATGTATGGAGACAGCCAAATCACATGATAAAATAATTTCTCATTCGTGTAGCCTATAGGCATACTTTGGTAAAATGTCGTCTTTTTAGTTTTGGGCGTACATTAGGCTGCTAAGCATGCTCTACTTCTTTTCACCAGTATAACCAGTGCTAGCGTTGGTTGTAGTTTGTTTTAGGCTTTGTTTTCTGATAGTACTGACAATAATCACATGATTGCTATTTGTTGTGATATTGTACGCAGGCATGACATTCTTCTTCCTGAAAATAGCCAAATTTCTGTGTAAAGTGTGTTGGTTAGAGATTTGTTATTGACAAAACGCTTGTCTATTCAGCTGTTATGGTCCCAGCGCCTCAGCCCCTAGTAAGAGGCAGTGGAAGTTTGAAGTTCCTTGAAGTAGCCCAGTCGATCGAGCTGCATTTGGCTGCCTATCTAGCAACCTCAGTCAGTGAGAGAGGGAGGGGACTACGGAATTTTGACCGTGATTGCAGTACCATTTCTGGCCACATTACATATAAATGATAAATAATATGGCACCTTTTAATTTCCACATTGCAGTGGAGAGAAACCTATAAACAGCCATATTTTGTATACAGAATGGAATTAATACAGAGTGATAATAATACTTGTGTGTTTTGTTAGTCAGTGGTAAGTACACAATATTAAATAGTAGTAGATCACATGAAGTATCTCTGCCTCAAGCTCATTCATTCAAAACATCCTCAAGCAACATCATTATTCATACTTTATTTAGTAAGAATTAAATGTCCATATACAAAAATTTAGACAATGTAATTTACTTGTAAACCAACAATTTCAAATATTTCACTGGGTACTTTGATTTCAATCCAGCAGTCCACCACAATAGCAATATTTTTCTGTCTTTGTTGATCACAATAAACAAAAGCAGATGTCATTTAAACACAATAAAACATTACAAACAACACAAAATAGCAGTGGCAAGATATAGTTATACATTAGATCCGGAGATTTTGTCAGTGACAGCTGCTAATTCGGTTATTAGCATGTAGCACTCTCTTTTTCTACTAAACTAAACAAGCTGAAATGACCACAATCGCCCCATAGTGTATAAGAGGCATACAACATATGGCCAACAATCTCATCACAGATGGAGCATGTAAACTGGGACTTCACAAAAAAATAGAATAAATCACATTTGAGAAATTAGACTCATAGAAAAGTACTGACTGATCAGGTACCAGGATTGTACACACACACATACACTTGAATGGACCAAAGAATGAAATACAAAAAGACTGCTAACATTTAGTAAGGTTGTGACACGATTTGATTTGATTGTTGTATTCTGTTTTCCTCTGACAGAAAAAGGTGGTGGAGCAGTTGAGGAAGGAGCTGCTGGTCAAGCAGGAGCCAGAAGCCAAAGTGCAGCTGCAGGTCCACACACCTCCTGTTGGGGTTGATTTAAAGCCCACCAACCTGCTGCAGACTCAACAGATTCCTGGAGGACTACAGCAGGTAGAAAGCACCTGCATTCACAAGTACATGCACCAAAGACACAGACGCTGTAACATAGGGAACATCATACGATGGGCATAATACTAAAGGTTGCCTATTATATAATATTTGTCAGCCACTTAAATTTGTGTCAAAGGTCCCACGATATTAAAAGTGTGTTGCACAAGACCTAACATTAATGCTGGAATTGAGACCGTTTAAAAGTGCTTTTAGTAAGCCCTACTGGGAACACGCTTTTGTGTGTTTGTAGCTTTAATGATAATTAACTTTTTGTCCACCTCCAAGAAGGGCTCTGTATAGGCTTTCAAAACATTGTTGTTGCAATGCTGGCACTTCATGTGACTGATAAGGTTTGATGTGTTGAAGCCCATTTTTTGTTTTTTACTCAATGCTTGGAGAAAATTTAGTGCAAATATTTTATTCTGAAACAATAAAGGAGTCCCACATGATTGACGCAATTTTGTTTACAATGAGCGGAGGGTAAGTTTACGACAGGCCGTTTATAGCACAGAAAAAGTAGGATAAATAAATATTTTGCTCAATGTAACCCACTTGCGGCACTGTATGGGTAATCTTGCCTCACCAGAGCATTTAATTATTTTTTTTTATCAGCACTTTTTTTTTAATGTTATCAGATTTATTGATATAACGTCATAATTACTCATACCTTATATTTTATCATGCACCCCTAACAATAATGAGTGGGAAGAAGCCACAAACATTAGCAAAACTAGCATAGCCATGTGAGCTACTATGCTAACATTACACTCAAATTTAAACAGCAACAGAGTGTTGGGTTAGTTAGTAGAGCTTTGAGTGTCATTTTAAGATGTGTAATGAAGCCTTTTGATACTTTTTTTTTTTTTTTTTTACAAAAGTAGGGAATGTATACTTATCCTGCTCGGAGTGGGTTAAAGGTGGTATCTTGTCCAATTTTTTCCATGAAAATGCAAATTTTGAAAAGTGTCATGAAAAGCTGCAGCTTCAAAAGCAAGTGTTTGAGGACCTTTTCTCTCAAAGGTTGAGCAAACAAGTGTCAAATGTTTTACGTTTGTTGCTCACATATTGGCTCTTGAAACACTTTACTGTAAGAACATCTTTAAAAATGTCTTTGGTATAACGGGTTCTTTTTAAAATTCCAAGTTTCACCCATTATGCTTTCAACAACCAATTGATTGATGGGTACTAAGCGAGTCTGCTTGGCAAACTGTGACCTTTCTAGACGCTGACAGTCACGCCAGTCCTCACCGCCAAGACTCTACCTCTCGTGCTGAAAGCGGCGGCCACGCCCACCCTGCCTGGCTCTGTCTTGCCGCAGCGCCCGGCCACCGTCATGGTAACCACCGCCATCTCCAAACCGGACTTACACAACGCCCCCATCAACCTGCAGGTGATGGGCAAGCTGAGCGCTCACAGCTCGGAACCTGTGAGGCTTGTGTCCAAGAACGCCATGCTGGTACGTATGTGTGTGCAGGTTTTGGTTTACGCGTGTTTGTTGTAACGTGTTGGGGCCGAGGTCCTCTCCCGTAAGCACGTATGTCCATGTCAAAGAGGTTAAGTGGGTTTAGTGTGAAAGACACAGGCGAGCAATTGCAAATAAATCCTGCTGTTATATCTGCCAAGTGCCAGTTTTGCGGCATCTTTTTGTAAAAGAGGCTGAAGTGGGTATCTTTAAAGTGAAACATACTTTTATTTAGAGTGCACCACGACCACAACTTATTTATAATGTGTGTATTGTCTCATTAAGGGGGTCCTGGACTATCTAGATAAGTTTTGTGGTATCAAATGGTTCAACATGCAGGAGTGACTGTCGCCCAATAAGATTGTTGATGGCACTTAAGTGTTTAGCCCTTGAATTTTGCTCAGAACCCTCATGGTGTCATCAACAAGTCATGGCTGACTTGGTATCGGGATGTTACGGGAAATTTTAAGTCGGAAGTTAGGAGGTGTCCGGTTGGACGCTGCAGACAAACGACCTGCTGTGGTTTTGTCTCAGCTGCAGGCCGTCCAGCCAATCAAAGTCCCCCAGTTTGTCCCTCCTCCTAGACTGATGACACCACCCACCTTTCAGCCGCAGGTGCGTCACCTAAAGACCCGCCTTCATACTTGACCAGCCTGACACTTTGTGCGTGTGTGTGTGTGTGAGTGCGTGCGTGCCCAACTCAAGAGAGGGCAGTCAAGAGGACTCTGTCGTTCCAGTAGAGGACAGAAAACTCACATGGCTGGCTTCATGGCACTATAACAGTCTCTCTCTGTCCTCTTTTCTTTACGCACTGACATGCGGGTTGAGGGCGGGGATGCGGTGCTTTGTATTGTCCCCTGCTTTTTTAATGTATGTGTAATTGTTTTTCTGCGGCTACCAATGTTTGTGGCTGTTGATGTGTTCTAACTGCTTATATATAATACTTAAAACATATTCTTAGTAATGCTGCTGCCTATATCAATACGACTACTGCCGCAAATGCTCCAATTAACACCTGTAGTCAATCATCTGCAGACTCTCTTAAAGTTGATGGCTGTGTGGTCTGCAAATGCAAAAAAACCAGGGTCTGAATTTCGCGCCTTGTCAAAAAGATTTTAGGCAACCTCCTGATATCATTTTAGTTACCTATGGCAGTAGCTGCATTTGATAGAGATGTGCGCAGTGATACTGAAATATCGATACCAGATGATCCTTATGCTCTAAAAAGTTGATTCTTGAAATATAAATGTGTAGAGCAGGGGTATCCAAACTTCTTCCACTGAGGGCCGCTCACTGAAAAATCAAATTATGCGGGGGCCATTTTGATATTTTTCATTATCAAAATCAATACTCTCTCTATATATATATATATATATATATATATATATATATATATATATATATATATATATATATATGTGTGTGTATATATATATATATATATATATATATATATATATATATATATATGGTGAAGTTTGGAAGGGTCTCAGTCATAAAAATGTTAAAAATAAGTAATATGTTCTTTTTTTTTTCGACGCTTAAGGTCAAATTCAGGTCTATCTGTCGACATGGTTATTTTTTATAATGTTTTAAGCCCTATTTGTCAAAACTCCGATTTTTATTGCAAAAACATAAAATATGCAATATTTTCCCCAATAAAAAATTGTGAGTGGAATATTTGATGTGAAGTAATAATTGATTTTTATTTTTTAAACAATGATCGTTAAAATGTTTTTGAAATGTCCGCGAAAACAAGGAAATCAGTGTTTTTGAACATTAGTTTTGGCATCAAAATATCATTTTCCATGTTTTTTTTAACAAAATATGAAAAAATCTGATACAAACAAAGCTTGTTGAAATTTGAGGTACAACGCTGATCCTCTTGCCTAAACGCTGCACTGAATTGCAGGACAGGGAGACAATTAGGGGCGCCGAAATAAGGTCGCTCGTGAGCTTAGTTAGCATCATTGAGCTTGCTTACTTGTTGTCGCCTGTGTTCATTCTCCGAGCCTCGTTGACGGCTTTCTATTTTGCTGCTAATCGTATTTGGATGATTACCATCCGAACACTGTTAGTTCCGAACCAGTTGCAGTTCTAGAGCATTTATAAGTCGCAAGCGAGAAAGTATATTTTTGACGTGACTGATGCAAACGGAGATCATAGGAAGTATATTACCCGAGGGGGCGTGGCTACAGGATAAAGTCGCCAAATGGTAAGCCTTTTCTGGGTTGTTTGCATGCATGTTATAGATTTTTACATTACAATTTAAATTTGATTATAATGTTAATACATTTTTTACTAAAAAAACAAATTCTGTGGTAAATTACATGCAACATGTAAGTGTCAAAAAGACAGCCAAAAGAGGTTTGTAAATGACAATAAAAGATGAAATATATTGTAGAAATGCACCCAATTGCAGGAAATGTAGTCTTGATTTTAAAAATTTTCTTTCGGGGCTTACGTGGAGCACTTTAGTACCAATTTTCCTCAGTTTTCCTCAAAAGGTGCTCACATGTCTGTAAAAGGGTCCCACTCATAAAAGTGTTGAAAATAAGTCATACAGTACTTTTTTTTTTCCAACTCGTACGTCTCAAGCTCAACTTCAGATTAATCAGTCAATTTTAGGTTTTTATTTTTTTCATCTTTTTTTTTTGCTTTATGCCCTTTTTGTCAAAGAAAACTTAGTTTTTTATATGGTAAACACAAAATATGCAATATTTTCCCACAAAAATATTTTAAAGTGGAATTTTTTATGTGAAGTAATTGAAGCCTTTAAATTGGTCAATAAATTATAACATTGATTTGGATTCAATATTATTTTTTGAGCAATGACAGCTTTAAAGAAAAACACAGCTTACATGGCAGCTTTGGGTTTTTATAATCAAAATAGCTACTTTTTCTCGTTACGTTTAACCCGACTGTTCTTTTATTCCACTGTTTTATGTTTTTGTTTTTTCTTAGCGCCGAGCCGTTAAAAATTTAGCTGCGGCTCGCAAATGGTGCCCAAGCCACACTTGAGAAAACCTTGGTATAGAGCTACTTCTGCTCCACTACAAGCCAAGATGCTGTGTGTTATATTTGTCAAAAACAGTATGGCGTTGTGGCAACACAACAAACCTCGTTAAGTAGCCCATCTTAAACCAAAACACTAAATACGAAGCATTTGTGAGGTAGACTGAAGAAGAGAGAACATGTGCTGCTAGATCTAGCAAGACAGACTTCTGTGGTTGTGTGGTTTGGCGTTGCTGTCAAGCACTATCCAGGTACAGAGGGATGACAATGTGGCACTAAACACTTGTATTAGTTGTTCAAACTAAATATGGTTATTATGAAATAAGTAAGAAGTGAAGATGAAGTTCAGCTTAGAGTGAAATAAGTATAATCCCCCGTAGGCAAACATTTTTACGAGACAGTTGTATTTGCACACAGTATTGGATCATTATCGCTGATACCAGCCTGCATTCTATCCCGTATCAGATCAGAATCGGTGGCATTGCACATCACTAGCATTTTAAGTATGACAATTATCTTCCTCTGCATGCGCTTTAAAACGTTGATTGCGCTTCCCAGCTGTTGGTGTGAAAGTCCTGCGTGTTACACTTGCTGTAATGTTGTTAACAACCAACTCATCAGTGCAATTAATTTTGACTGAGCTGTTTGCTTCTCACCTTGATTACAACATTGGTTCTGTTGCTGCCTTGTTATTCAGTACACTTGTGAACAAGTGACCCTGTGGTCTAAGCGAGCTTTGCACCTTCTCACGCACTTTAAATCATTGTTTTAGCTAAATTAACCTGAGTTTTCAGATTTTCTGACAGGTAACACAGTGGCATTCCCCAGCAGTGATTGCTTGTGTTGCGTCGTCGCTGTTATCTGATTGGCTGTCGTCCATCAGCAGGTCAGGCCAAAGCCCGCCTTTCCTGCCAATGTCCCCATCGCCCCTGCTCCGCCGCCGCCCATGATGGCGGCCCCTCAGCTGCTCCAAAGGCCTGTCATGTTGGCCACCAAGTTGTCGCCTTCCATGTCGTCTGTGGCGCCCATTCACCAGGTCCGCATTGTTAACGGGCAGCCGTGCGTCAAAACCGGCACCACCCCTCTGACGGGCATCGTCATCACCACGCCGGTCACTACGACCGCCGCCTGCATCGCCAGCCCGGCCCAGGCACTAGACCCTGCCTCGGTCCCCACCCTGACCCCAAGCCAGCCGAGCCAGATCAGCAGCCTGGCCTCTGATTCCAAGGTGGGTAAAGCGGTGGGTTGATGGAGATGCTTCTCGCTGATGATTAGTGACAGTCTTGTCGTCTCCTTTCTGCAGACTGTTAAATCAGGGGGCGGTGCCGAGCACAAGATGGCAGTCCCCCTCCCCTCGTCTTCTACTCCTCCCTTGTCTCCGCCTACAAGACCCAGGAAGGAGGAGAGTCCAGAGGTAGGCGGGTGGGGTGGGGGCAAAGACATCTTATAAGTAGACGCAGCATTGGCTGTTGTGATGCGAGAAATTCGGCCGCCATCTTGAAGTGGTGATGAGGAGCCGGCGAGCAGCCTAAACTGACAGTTGACAGGTAGAAAACAAAGATGCCGGGCTGGTGTTCAGCGTTTTCCTGCTCAAATGAGCGCACTGTTGAAAATGGGAATCGGGGGATTACTTTTCACAAGTAAGATTTAACATTAACGTATTATTGGTTGTATTTTGTGAAAAGAATATTACCACAGAAGTTGAGAAGGAGCAAAGATCTTCAATAGTACTGAAATCGTAGCCGCCACTGATTATGATGCATTCTCATTTTAGGCAAAGTATATGACAATACTTTCTTAACAGTATAATTGTAACCAGGAATAAGTCTTCAAGTAACAATATTCAAATACTAACATTGTTGGGTAAAACAGAATTTGGTTTTATTCTGAATCCAGTGAAACAGATTGGTGGTTTTGGCTGATATAAAGACTTTCAGGTGTTTATATATGTTTATGTTTAAGTATTTGGCAGACGCTTTTATCCAAAGCGACATACATAAAAATACATATAAAACAATCACTGTAAACATTATCATTTAAGGGAAGAATATAATACAAAATATCAATACAAAGTGTCAAGACAAAATAAACTCTCTGCTGCTGCAGCAACAGAGATACAGTCTATAGGTCCCTAAGATATATACAGTGTAGATATCTAATGTATTCATACTGTGTTTATGTAGGATATACGCATGTTTATATAACCTAATCATATTGTATCTTGAATTTAAAAATAGCTGTCCGTTTTTATCCCCCTTCTCTGGGATTATATTCCCAGTTTTGATCTCGGACGTCTGGTCATTTATAGCATATAAGAATATTCTATTACAGTTAAGCAAACTATGAATAATAAATCACGCCAAAACATGTGTCCTTTATCATAGCTACACGTATGACAATAAAAACGTGTTAAAATCAGTGGTATTCAGTGAGGTAAGATTAATTAAATGCGCTGACAGTTCATTGCTCCTGCCAAATTAATTGCACTGAGTGGAGCGGATCACCACTCCAAGATGGCGGCCCCACGTCTCGTCAGAGCCAGTAGGCAGTAGCGGTCGATGCTGCGTCTACTTAAAAGATGTCTATGGGTGGGGGGCCTAAACATGGCTGTCTTGTATGCGATTGTAATGACCTCACTGATTGGTATTTTGTTCATGTAGAAACTGGCCTTCATGGTGTCCTTGGGCCTTGTAACGTACGACCACTTGGAAGGTAAGTGTCCAATTTAGCTCCTCCCCCAATGGTGCAATGGTGGAGGTTGCACATTCACTCTGTTTAATTGCTGGGTTGCACGTGACATCACATCCGGTTGCTGTTGCCTCGGACTCAAGGGCTTGGGTGGCAAACAAATGTATTTAAGTATATTAAGTATTTGTAGCAGGTAGTCCAACAAAAGCAGAGTAAAAAATAACGCATACATGCACTGTTCTCACCTACAGATTACAATCATAAAGGGGGAAATGTGAAAATAAACTGTAAAGGCTTGTTTATTGATATATTTAATTTTCTTCTTTTCCATATACTTACATACCAGCAGTTTTCTTTAGGAAACTTCAACTTGGATTTATTTTTTGTGTTGTTGTAGCTTGTATGCTGCAATGTTTAAGTATCAAGAAAACATCACAAAATAGTACAGGTGGGAATCTTTGCGCACCTCACGATTTGATTGCATTCCGATTTTTGGGGTGACTATTCGGTTCAGAATCAAATCTTGTAATATACAGTATTTGATATAAATTCCAATAAAACTTTTTCAAAACAGGTTACAAGTTGCAAAAGCTCCTTTTGGCTGCTGACATATGACTGATACCTATGGCCTAAAACGCGTATTTAATAAATGTTATTTACAATGATCACAGAATGTTAATCACTAATAAAAGTAAATACAGAAACTCCAACCCAATAGGATAGAAATTTGTAGGATAGAAATTTTAAAAAGGAAATATTTTTTTGTACTGCATTTGTAACTACTCAATTGAGAAGACATACACATGCAAAACTTATTAAATACAATACTAAAAAAAAAAACCCAAAAATGATTAAAAGAAACAGTTTTTTAAATAATAAAACATCCACAATAGTTGTTGAATGATTTTGTCCAAAAATTGATTCTTAAAAAAAAGCAAAAAAATATGTTTTTCAAATTCATTTTATCATTAAAAGAATAACATTTATTATCACATGAACATTTGAGAAAGTATAAAAAATTTATAACAGTCAGTACCGATATTGGTTCACAGGTGGAAATGGAAACAATAGAAAATAGCCTTTTGGCTTTTTGTGCCATCCATTTGCCTTTTTAAAGCATTACATGGATTCAATTCTTTAAGATGTCAATAAACTTCTCAATCAATCAATCAATCAATCAAAAAGGTACCTTGAATTGGTACCGTATTGGTTCAAATGTAAAAAGTTCTCATCCCGACTTGTATTTAATTTTTTTTAGCAAATGCAATAATGTACACAATTATTGGATAAATACTACCCCCCCCAAAAGTATATTTTTCAATGAATTCTTGAAAATTATTAATCTATTTAGAATCAGAACAAATAATCTCGACTTGAATGTGAATCGATTTTTCCCGAACACCCCTACTAAATGGTTTTACTAACAAATCTCTCATAGGCTGCATATTCCAAAGTAATGACACTATGTTATTGCTTGTTGTACAGTCGTCCTTCATTTATCGCAGTTAATTGGGACTAGACATCACAAGCAAAGGATTTCTGCGCAGTAGGATTATTATTAATACGTCAAATACTATCATAGTTGTAGCATAAAAATAACGGTTTACGACCTTTTAAATGTTTTTATACGTTAGAGCCCTCTAAACATGAATGAAACATGAACACCCATATGGTTTCCTTTGTACTTGTTTCACACAATATGTGACTGTGTTCTACTGTAGATTACAGTACTCAGTGTTAGCCCAAAGAATCCTCCAAGCGTCATTGCTATGGCCGTCACCTGGCCGCTAAAACACGGCCACGGTGTAGAAATACTTTTTCACATCCTAGGTAATTCCTCTAAGTTAGAACTGGGCTTTCATGTGGTGAAACCACAGGCGTGTGTAGTGCTGCAAAAACGTAGTCAACTTGACAGTCCCAGCTACGATAGCTGCAATGTTAGCATTCCGTGTTTGCGTTGTGTGTATTTGCGTTGTCAATCCACAACACTCAAGCCAAAGATTTTTTTATTGATGTCAAAGATGAAGTGGATGAAAAAAAGTACATTTCCTCTTTGGTCAAACAGTTGCTGATAGTCGTCGAAGTCAACCTGATGTGCTAGGGTACTTGAATTTTGTGTCAACAGGCAGAATTCAAACTGTAAAATCCGGCCCCGCACTCTCCGCACCTCGCTTGTAGACCTTCCCAGTCTTCTCCTCTCTGGAAGTGCACGAAATCGCGCTGAGAGCTAAATGTGCACATGCATAAGTTGTTGACAGTCTGAATTTGCATCGAAGGAACCCCTAGTTCGTATTTTGTTGCAGACTATCAGTAACACACGTCGCCACACTAAAGGATACACACAAAATATAGGAAAATGGAACATTGGATTACCTGTCAAGAAGGAAAACAGCCACTTGCGTGTCCAAAGTTAGTCCAAGACTAGCCCGCAATGCCCACCATCTTCAATAAGCTGGACCAATATTTTATTTGAGTTTTGGCTCTTCTTTGTTTTTTTAGCGAACAGTGTCTTTCTTTTCTTTCTCTGATTTCCTCTTGTTTTTTTAGCAGTATATGCTGTAAAGGCAAGCACAGGTTTTGTGATCTTTCCAGGTGGGTGTTCGGCAGCCATGCTTTTTAGCATTAAAGCTACCCCGTGCACGTGGTGCAAACTTGTATCGCGTCAGCCAAGGAGGAGGCTCCTTCGTTGGCTCTGCTCCTCCCTCCTTTGTCTAAATCCTGCGATCTGATCTGAAGGGGTTGACCGCCAGGAAGGCAAATCATTTTGTCTTCCGAGGTTTTATTTACTAAAATACTCTATTGTAAGGCACAGAAAGCAGGCAGACGTAAAAATTTTTTCAGAAATGATTACTGTTACAATATACTGTATGAAGCTAATATCCATCCATCAATTTTCTACCGCTTGTCCTTTTCGGGGTCGCTAATGATTTTTTTAAGTTAATCAATCAATCAAAGTTTATTTATATAGCCCTAAATCACAAGTGTCTTAAAGCGCTGCACAAGCCACAACGACATCCTCGGCTCAGATCCCACATCAGGGCAAGAAAAAACTCAACCCAATGGGATACAGTGAGAAACCTTGGAGGGTACCGCAGATGTGAGGGGGTCTATTTAAAGGCTAGTGTATACAAATGAGTTTTAAGATGGGACTTAGAGATGCTACCTCAGTAGAAGCATTTAACTGTTACCGGGAGGGCATTCCAGAGTACTGGAGCCCGAATAGAAAACGCTCTATAGCCCGCAGACTTTTTTTGGGCTCTGGGAATTACTAATAAGCCGTAGTTCTTTGAACGCAGATTTCTTGCCGGGACATAAGGTACAATACAATCAGCAAGATAGGATGGAGCTAGACCGTTAAGTATTTTATATGTAAGTAGTAAAACCTTAAAGTCACATCTTAAGTGCACATGAAGCCAGTGCAGGTGAGCCAGTATAGGCGTAATATGATCAAACTTTCTTGTTCTTGTCAAGTGTAGCAGCCGCATTTTGTACCAACTGGAATCTTTTAATGCTAGACATAGGGACGCCCGAAAATAACACGTTACAGTAATCGAGACGAGACGTAACGAACGCATGAATAATAAGTTAAAGAATATAACTTAGGTAGTACCCCAGCTTTAATTTCGTACCATTAAAGCAACTGCACACAACAAATTATAGATGACAGCAAAGTTTATTGTTTGACAACACAGATAAACAAAGATCATTGTCCATCGAATATATTACTCATGTAAAAATAAGTCCAGTTGTCCTTCATGGCCTTAATGCTTCAAAAGCCTGTTTGCAACCTTTTATGCCGAGAGGGCGCTAACTTTTGGCATGTAATGACGTAACTACCGGTATGCACGAACAAAACGCGCACATTAGCTTTGTGTGTTGTTATCTCATGACAGCGTTTTGGCTAGCTAACGTTAGTTATCATTGAATGAATAGCCTATCATAACAACAACATGACTGCAAACTTTTGTGTATGTGCACGCGCTTGACCCTGAACGCCAGACGAATTCCTTGGGCCGACAAACAATTTTTTTTCAATGTAATTAGTAATTGTGAAATATATTAACATTTAAGAAATATATATATATATATATATATATATATATATATATATATATATATATATATATATATATATATATATATATATATATTCATTCGTTCATTTAAACTACTAATTGTAACCTAAGCTGTTCTGGTTATATTTTCTGGTTCAAAAATGTTTACTTTGAGTAAGCCTCTTTAATTCATGGACCCGACCAGAAGTAAGGAAATGACGTACTTTTTGAACTTCTTTTGTTTGCGAGTTTATAAGGAAATGTGGTGGACCAAGATAGTTTAAAAAGTCCACTTCTGTGTTGTTTAATCTTTTTCAAATTCAATTGATCTATTCCATCACTTTCAGATATTTTTTGATGATATCTGGCTTGTACATTCGCCTCTTTACCTTTTTTATAGTACTTTTGACAGCTATGCACACTGTGCTAAATGAACTGTAAGCCATTGAGCTATTTGACCCCAAGTTAAAAAAAAACGAAATTGCCTCCAGGACATGTGGTTGCAACCCTGCAATACTCCTTGGCACCTTTTGTTTGATGTCCTACAACACATTCAATTTGTTTGCAGAGATTCAAAGCAAAAGGCAAGAGAGGAAAAGGAGAACGACGGCTAACCCGGTCTACAGCGGCGCCGTGTTTGAGCCTGAGGTGAATAGAAATGCATGTGAATACAGGAAATAAGGAGGAGCCAATGTTAATGTGCTCACTGCTTGAAGTTTTTAGGTTCTTCTTTCTTGATTTAATGACCGCATTGTTAATAAGACGACTTGTGCTTAGCGACGTCTGCTTTTTAAATGCATCATCTTTATTTACTGTTTTTCCAGAGGAAAAAGAGTGCTGTGAGTTACCTGAACAGCCCTCTGCACCAAGGGACCCGAAAGAGAGGTCTGTATATTGTAGTAGTGACGCGGGCAATCTCCACGGCAACAAATTGTGTGACGGACATATTGATCCTCCAGCTGGCCATAGCAGCAAAACTGTCGAGTCCTGACTAACGACTCCAGACTAACTATGAGTCAGAGTTCGTGTGTCCAGACTAGGGATATAATGATCATTAGTATTAAGTATTAAAGGGGAACTGCGATATAATTCCCGACGGTTACTATTGCAGTTTTAAATAAAAAATATTGTAAAACTATAATTGATAACCGCACTTTGATAAACTCATTAAACGGTGATACTGCTCATCTCCTGAGGAAGAAAGCTGGCGCACTAATTGCTAAATAGCTTAAATGCTAGCATGAATACAAGACACATTAATGTATTTCCCCATTAGAACACTCAAATACCAATAATATGGCTCTTAAGAAGCCAGAACAATATTTAATGTTTATTCTGTCAAATAAAGTATATTGTATATTTATTTTTTATTTTTTTTAATGGTTGGTTTAAGGATTTGTACTTTTTGAGCACATTCAACAACATCCTGACACGTATGACATTTTCAAATCGTTACATCCCTAGTCAGACTAACTTGTCCAGTCCTGACTAACTAATGACTTATGCCTCCAGTCCAGTGTCTCTACATGTCGCTATTAACTTGCTACCTGTCCTTGTTGCCGTTACGTTTGACTCACTTTCACCACTAAACTAGTTTGATGTGTAATTGGTGCACGAAGCATCGGAGCCGTCCCAGCAGAGTCGCTTACTACCGCATGAACGACTCAATCCGCTCTAATGGCTCCTCTATCAGTGCTGCGGGTCACCTCGCTTTTGTATTCCGCCGACCTCGACCAAACGAACCAATCAGTGATGTACTTTGCCCACTCAGGGGGACCTCCACAGCAGTGATGTCATGTTTAACAATGAATATATGTACGTTTTGGGACACCTACAGGAGGATGGAGTCTTCTCCGTCGCACTTTTTGTCCATTTGCGAAAAACACACAGGTGTCTATAATTTTATTGTGATGGAGTCACTAATGTAGGGTACATAATTTAGGTATGGATACCGAATTTCGTCCTTTTGTATTTACCAAACAAATTATGTCGGCACCAACGAGGACCGATTCACGTAAATTCAAACAGTACCATATTTCGATATCTTTTGTTGCACGTGACTTCACGTTCGGTTGCAGACTTGGCCTCGGCTCAAGCCCTATGTGGGCACACAGGCCTATTGATTTGTCCATGCCAACAAAGTATCAACACAGTAAGCATGCCTGATTATAGAAAGCGCTCAAAAATAAGGCTTTACTTTTCAAAAGGCGCTAGCTCAATGCTAATTTACATCGGATATGCCATATACATGCTACTATTAGTGATATTACATGGTGATTTCAACACTTCCAAATTTGGTAATGAAAACTACATCTAAGATGCACGTTACAAACAGCTGGTGTGTAATGAATACAACACTTGCAGTATCAACACTTTGTAGGACTTAACAAAAGACCATACGTCAACTTGATGGCAAAGACTACTTACGGAATACGGCAACACAGTGAGCTCAAACTAAAATGATGGCATACCGTAATTTCCGGGCTATAGAGCGCACCTAAACTATAAGCCGCACCCTTCTAATATTATTTTATTTTTTCTATAAGCCGCATGTGTTCACATGGAAACATGAAATATTTACACAGGTGCTTGTGTTCATCCAAAAATGTAACAAAAGACTGTCTGTAACACAGCAAAAAGTAGCCTACAAGGCCGCAGTTATTGTCCTCCTTTAGCGGTAGGGCTTGTTGATATGGCTGAAAACTGAATCACGAAATAGGTGTGTTGTATCCTCCTTTTATAACTGTCCTCTGATTATAACAGAAAATAAATGTCAACACAAGCATGGAAAACACTCAATTTAAACAACATTGTAAAATCACATTGAACACTTAACAATAACTTCTTAAAAGGAAGATGCAAAAAAAAAGAATACGTAAGAGACGCTAAATAAAGTGTAACAAAATTGTGCAAAGTGTAAAAATGTAAACAGAGAAACTTAAAGGGGAACATTATCACAATTTCAGAAGGGTTAAAACCATTAAAAATCAGTTCCCAGTGGCTTATTTTATTTTTCGAAGTTTTTTTCAAAATTTTACCCATCACGCAATATCCCTAAAAAAAGCTTCAAAGTGCCTGATTTTAACCATCGTTATATACACCCGTCCATTTTCCTGTGACGTCACATAGTGATGCCAACACAAACAAACATGGCGCATAGAACAGCAAGCTATAGCGACATTAGCTCGGATTCAGACTCGGATTTCAGCGGCTTAAGCGATTCAACAGATTACGCATGTATTGAAACGGATGGTTGTAGTGTGGAGGCAGGTAGCGAAAACGAAATTGAAGAAGAAACTGAAGCTATGGAGCCATATCGGTTTGAACCGTATGCAAGCGAAACCGACGAAAACGACACGACAGTCAGCGACACGGGAGAAAGCGAGGACGAATTTGGCGATCGCCTTCTAACCAACGATTGGTATGTGTTTGTTTGGCATTAAAGGAAACTAACAACTATGAACTAGGTTTACAGCATATGAAATACATTTGGCAACAACATGCACTTTGAGAGTGCAGACAGCCCAATTTTCATCAATTAATATATTCTGTAGACATACCCTCATCCGCTATCTTTTCCTGAAAGCTGATCTGTCCAGTTTTGGAGTTGTCAGCAGGCCAGGGAAGCTAGGGTCGATATTCTTCTCTTGATCATCTTCGGTGGCATAAGGGACGGTGTGAGCCAAGACATCCAGGGGGTTTAGCTCGCTCGTCTGCGGGAACAAACTGCCGCCATTGCTTGCCGTGCTACCGAGGTCTTTTGTCCCTGAATTGCTCACACACTCCGGCAGATTCAATGGGGGTCTGGCGGCAGATTTCTTTGACTTTATCGTTGGAAATGCATCTGCTTTGAGTGTCGCAGGATATCCACACATTCTTGACATCTCTGTCGTAGCATAGCTTTCGTCGGTAAAGTGTGCGGAACAAACGTCCAATTTCTTGCCACTTTCGCATCTTTGGGCCACTGGTGCAACTTGAATCCGTCCCTGTTCGTGTTGTTACACCCTCCGACAACACACCGACAAGGCATGATGTCTCCAAGGTACGGAAAACAGTCGAAAAAACGGAACATAACAGAGCTGATTTGACTCGGTGTTTGTAATGTGTTTGAGAAAATGGCGGATTGCTTCCCGATGTGACGTCATCGCTCCGAGAGCGAATAATAGAAAGGCGTTTAATTCGCCAAAATTCACCCATTTAGAGTTCGGAAATCGTGTTAAAAAAATATATGGTCCGTTTTCTGCAACATCAAGGTATATATTGACGCTTACATAGGTCTGGTGATAATGTTCCCCTTTAAGAACAACTATTTTCTGCTGTGTTAGTGCCACAAAGTTACAGCTGTGCTCTAAAGGTTGACCGTGGCTAAGGGGGTGTTATATTAGCGGCCTTGGTGGGGAAAATCGCCTTGCGTCATTTACAGACCACATTGGTCTGACCACGGTCCATTTTAAAAAATGCGAAAAACTGCCATACTGTCGAGGTGATTTTTCTTGTTAAGTCCACAATTTCTTCGCTCTGCGCGACACTCATTTTTAAATTCCCTTCTCACTCCATGCAAAAAATCAACCCTGAGACAACAAGATGGCGCAAACAAACTTGATAGTTGATACTGTTACCTGATCAGTGATAACTTCCTGCGTTGCTCGGTTACCAGAGAGCAAGTGTTTCTGTTAATGCAACCAACTTTGCTTTGCAACTTCCGGTCTCTCACGACATAAAAGAAAAACAATTCTAGAATGTTTTATCGAACTAATTTTTTCTCTATCGATTACGTGTCTATCGCGATATGTATTGATATCTTTTTATCGCCCAGCCATATCCATGGCCCATTAATAGTGGTGGATTTCTGTTTCATGTGGCAGGTTTTTTGTTTTTCAATGGCCTGGTCAAACTTATTTTGTGAGTAGTGTGCATTGTGTCGCTTTTTCTCTATAATGAGGGTGAGTCCATAACGCACCAAATGGCTGACTGATTTAAAGTGAACAATTTAAATGACCCGAAGAGGCTAAATCTATTGGCGGCATGTGAAGCTCATAAAAAAGTAAAAATGAATATATTAGCTGCAGCTTTGTAAAAAGGGTGAAGGGGGGAAAGGTAGTGGCTTACTAGCCGGAAGTTACGGTGCTTGCAAATCAGACTCAGCAGTGTAAGGAAACAATCATTATCAGCTCAGTGTTAAATAACCGTTCAAGTGGGAAAGGTATCCATCCCCAAGTGTACGTACTCCCATGAGACCGTTCATACCGTACTGAACTCCGGCTCGTGTGGAGCAACAAGTCACGGGTTTGATTCCCACCACTGATGCTAACAAATAGGCACGTTGATCGCGACGCAAGCGTCCTGTCCGGCGCGCGCCTCAGCTAGCATGATGGCGGCGTGCGCACTAACACTGTCTGTGCTTCTGACTTCCTCTCCCTCCCTCCCCCACCCCCGCCCCCCGCCTCACGCTAGCCAACGACGACTCCCTTTCCAAGGTATGTCACGCAGACTGTTGTTGTTCTTCCCCCCTCTCCATCTTTTTTTCTTTTTTTTTCTTTTCTTTGTTTTTCCGTCTTTTGTCGTCTGTCTCATTTCACCCAGGTCGCCCACCCAAATACGGCGGCGTCCCGGAGCTGGGCTGCCTCACCCCGACCTCCCCCTCCAGCCCCGTACACCCCCTCCCTCTGCCCAGCCCCAGCTCTGGGGATGTAAGTAACGACGGGGGGGCGGGGGCACAGAAAAGGCCATTGGCTCTGTAGTCTGTCAATCATCCACCCACATGTCATCAGTCTTACAAAGTGAACAGCCTCACGGCCCGATTAGCGCACATTACCACGAGACTCCCCCTCCTCCCCCAGTCCCCCACCCCCCACCCAACTAAAGCCGGTCCGCTGCCTTGGTGGGCGGGGCGACTGATTGGTCCAATTCTTCCTCGCAGGGAGACATCCATGAGGACTTCTGCACTGTGTGCAGACGCAGTGGCCAGTTGCTCATGTGCGACACGTGTTCTCGTGTCTTTCACCTGGACTGCCTGGACCCGCCCCTGAAAAGCATTCCTAAAGGCATGTGGATCTGTCCAAAATGCCAAGACCAGGTAACGGCCCGCTTTAGGACTGTTCAATCCTTTGTAAGCCTCCACACTGCACACTTGTGTTCCATTCATTGTATCACGCATCCACCCGCTCCACGCGCTCTTGCACCGCCGCTCGCCGGCATCCTCTGTTGTCGTGACGTGTCCCGCGCCTGACGAGTCCCAGCTTCTCTTTGCAGATTCTCAAGAAAGAAGAAGCCATTCCCTGGCCCGGAACGCTGGCCATCGTTCACTCCTACATCGCCTACAAAGAAGGTGAGTCTGCGTGCCGGGGCGGAGGGAGAGCGGGCGGGTGGGCGGGCTTGCCTTAGCTCATCGCCGACTTTCCGTTTGTGCAGCAAAAGAAGAAGAAAAGCAGAAGCTCATCAAGTGGAGCGCAGAGCTGCGACTGGAGCGCGAGCAATTGGAGCAGCGAGTCAAGCAGCTCAGCAACTCCATCACGGTAATGACAGCAAACACACGGTCGAAGGGCAGAAACTCAAACTGTCTCACGCTTTCGTGTCCTTCCTTGTCAGAAATGCATGGAGACGAAGAACAGCATCCTGGCTCGCCAGAAGGACATGCAGCTGTCTCTGGACAAAGTCAAACATCTGGTCCGCCTCATCCAGGCCTTCAACTTCAAACAGACTGTGCCCGACGGCAGCGACGTCAGAGTCCAGGATGCTGCGGCGCCGCCGCCCGAAGCCAAGGTTGAGGGCGGCGGCAAGAGTGAAAGCAGCGCGGCCGAAGAGCAGAAGACGATGGCGGGGAGCGTGACGACCGCAGGAGATGCAGACCGTCAGGGCGCTGTTGCGCACGCCACAGAGGACATATCCGCTGGAGGTGCGGGGGGAGGAGCTAAGACAGAGACAGGCTTACAGGCTGAAAGTGGGGCCAAGGTGGGGACCGAAACGTCTCCACAAGCTGACGTCGTCCCTCGTTCTGAGGCGCCGACGCCCGCAGACGCTGTCACCACCAACGGTACGGCCGCGCTGCCGTGCCCCGCTGCCGACGCCACTGCCAACTCTGAAAACAAGACGGCTGCCGTCAGCCCTCCGGAGGCGGCAGCGCAGGACAAACAGGACATTAGCGACAGCAACAACAGCAAAACCTCAGAACCCTCCCTGCATTCTGTGCCAGCGCTCGGCGGCGAGTAACGTTACTCGCCGCCATTTTCCAACTCGGAGTTCGATTTAAGAAGAAAAAAAAAAAGAGTTGCCAATCCGTGTAAATGTCGTTTGTTTGCGTCGTATTGTCGGACTGTGTCGATGGTAGATAGCGGCCTTGTCACATGACGACCGCCGTGGTGGCCAGTTAGCGATAGACATCGTCATAGGAACGCTCAAAGGGAGACCGAATCCATCACACCAGTGTGTGCCTGTCCCAGTGGTCCGGGGGGGTAGGATGGGGTCACACTTTGCTCGTCCCAAACCACCAAATTTTTTGGCGAGCTCCTACACTGAAGACTGTTGCCTAGCAACTAAAAGCAGTAGGCAACCCCCAACCCTGTCCTCTTTAACTCCAAGGTTTAAGTTCTTCAAACAAAGAAGTCACAGTCGTAGGACAAATTCATGTCACAGCAGGGGGCGTGTCACCAGTGCCATCATCAGAATATTAATATAAATCAAACATGGTGGAACTTCCCTACTAACCACGGTCATAGCTCCGCCTCCAGCAACGCCCCCTTCACCCACAGTGGACGGTAGACGCCACCAAGTGTCCTGCTGTCGATTGACTTCTTTGTTTGAAGCATCTTAACCACGAGGGAGGGGTAATGCCCTTGCCCCACCGGGTCCAGACTGTAGCCCCGCCCACTAAGGCAGGCGTGGAGGAGACGGCGGAGCCAGAGCGGCGTTGTGTTGTTGTGAGTCTTCATTTTGTGTGTCTGTGTGAGCACTAAATGTGACGTGCTTTGTTTTTTCTAGGACAACATATTCAGGTCTTCCTGGTGTTGGGAATAAGTGCTTTGTGTTCCTGTCCACCGCCGTTGTCAACTGCCAAAAGCGTCCAAACACGCCAGGGGGCGGAGCCAAGCTTCCATGAGTGGTAACAAAACAAAACAAAAAAAAAGCACAAGTTAGCGGAGGATTTTCTTTTGTATGTATGTTCTTTGATGTGACATGACTCCTCCCACTTTTGGGGGCAGCACAAGCCTCCAGCCCAGTAGGTGGCGCCGCTCACTTCCTGCTCCTTCATCCATGGTGCCTCTTTTTTTCCCCCATTTTATATTATTTTGTTTTTATGTCTTGCGGGTCCAAAACAAAGCCGCCAGCAGCTGGAGGCGGAGCATTTGTACCCGTTAATGAGGACTGGGTGGCGTTCCGAGTTCATTCATATCACATGACTCCTGTCAGCCAATTAGCATATCCAGCCTTTTGCTTGCCATGTGGTCACCCTCCCTCGCCCTTGTAGGTACCTTGAGTGCCTTCTACCTGTCTTGTTGACTTGCACTGTGACTTGTAGGCCCTGTCCCCTCCACATTAACCCCGCCCATCTTCCACGTCATTGGCCAGTCAGTGTTTAGCAGCTGCCTTAAATGTATTTTTATTTGACCTGAACATCTTGTACGCGGTCGTCATGACAATGACGAGGCGGCCTCTGGTTTTGCGATGCACTTTTTCATTTAAGCAGTATTAAAAACAACAACCCCCCCACCCCCCGGGGGAATCCACTCCAGTCACCAAGTCACCTAGCAACGAGTCATGGCATGCCTTCTTATGCAAATTTTATACACAAGTTCGTTATGCATTCTTTTTATTTTTTTTACTTTTAAACATCACTTTTGGTTTTAAGTGGGCGGAGCCAGCGTGTTTGAATGCGGATGAGCTGACATCTTAGTGGGCGGAGTTTAAAAAAAGGGTACATTTTATCCAAAGAACATGTGGGAGGATCATTGGAGGGAATTCCTGTGAATCCGTTCGGAAGCATCCAGTCATGATCGTGGCCTTCTAGTGTTGTCCTTACTTACATCAAGTTGTGCCCCCCCCCCCATTCCCATCCCCATCCCCATTTTATATCTTCCATGTGCTCAGACGCATTGTAGCGCTCCGGATAAAGAACAACGTGTACATTGGGGAATCTTTGTATAATTGTTTGTATTTTTTCATAATGATTTTTGGAAAGGAATGTGTTTATTTTTTGGACTTGTGTTCCACGCGTGTCTTCTGTTCGGCCATGTCGGTGGGATTCCTATACCTCTGTATTGAGCCTCCCCTTCCTCTTATTCTTCTTCTCGTGATGATGACGATGATGCAGTGTTTCACTAAATACTGTTGCTAGGTAATGGATGGCACCAGCCGCCACTAGGAGCATTTGATCAATTTCTATTTATTTATTTTATCAGTTTGCTAATAAATCCTCAAAAGCATCACTCTCCTCATAGTTGAGATATGTTGCTGCAACACCACTTCGGACCACAAGGTGTTGACGAGTTATAGTCAATTAAGAATTAATGGACAAGAGGTAGAAAATGGATGGGTTTCGAACCCTCGTAGACAAGGGCGCCGCTAGGGATTTTGGGCCCCATGAAAAGAATCTTTACAGGGCCCCCAACACAGTGTCATTATTTTTTCTGTATTAAAATTTCATCATCATTAGGGGCCTCTCTGGGCCCCCCTCCATCATGGGCCCCTAGAATCCGTCTCCTTTACACCCCCCCCCCCCCCTTTCGGCGCCCCTGCTCGTAGACGTGAGTCCTCGGGATGTAACGATATGAACCTTTCATATCATGGTTATTGTCACAAAAACTATCACGGTTTTGTTGAATGTGCTCACACAACACTCATATGCGCTTATAACCAAGTTTTATTTAGAAAATGTAATCCAATAAAACAGCCACACATTTTCTTGACAGAGTAAATAAGATATATATATATATATATATATATATATGTATATATATATATAACAATGTTTTGGCTACTTAGGAGCCAAATATTTTTATGTAATATCCATCCATTTTCTACAGCTTGTCCCGATTGCTTAAATATGTTTAAAATTGTAAAAGTGTTGAGGGCTTTTCAACGATAAAGTAAAAAAAACAAAAAACGTGTTAGATGTGTCACGTCCGGTTTGTGACGTCATGCAAAATCACTTTGTTGTCATTTTGCATCGAGTAACCGTTGAACTTTCTGAGTGCACAGCTTGTAGGTTCAATGTGCACAATTTATTATGTTAGTTGCTCACACAGTAATGTGTTTATACAAGTTTAGATGGGGGAGGCGGGGGGTGTCGTCTTTTATTGTAGAAAAACGTTGATGTCGCTTGTTTTCATATTAGCATTTAAGCTAGCCTGCTTCTCCAGTAAATGAACAGTGTCACCGGCCCTTGACGTCATCAAAGTGTAACCAATCACGGGTTTACGTAAAGCGGTAATACTAACCTTGTGCACTTTCACCGCCCTTTAACATCATACCGTTACCGTAACATGGCTATTTGGGTGAGTGTCAATGGACAAAACTTTCCACAAGGGGGTGTCGGAGCACTTTCTACATCTTTTGCCGTCAACTGGATCCCACTTTGGTGCAATTCCACATGTGGCCACAAAGTGGTGCAACTGAGCATTGGGTTGAGGGTGGTTTCAGGGTTGCCAGCTCCCAAAGCTGCATTAGTATTGAAAATTAATGGGACCGGTTTGCTTGTGAAATGTGTTCTGTCATTTGCCAAAACTTTCCACTAGAGCAGGGGATACGGCCCGCCGGCGTTCTAAATGTGGCCCGCGGGAAGTCCCAAATTATTATTATTTTTAATCTGTCCTTTCAAGCCCATTCATCAATCCATTTTCTTCCGCTTGTTACTCTTGGAATCTCCTAGGCCAGGGGTCGGGAACCTTTTTGGCTGAGAGAGCCATGAAAGCCAAATATTTTAAAATGTATTTCCGTGAGAGCCATATAATATTTTTTTAACACTGAATTCAACTAGATGCGTGTATTTTTAAGTAATACCAACATTTTTAGAGTATAATAAGTCTCTTTTTAATAACATTGTTATTCTGAAGCTAACCAATAATAAATAAAATACTTCTTACCATTATTGCGACTTCTTGAACAGGTGCACTAGAAAACGGATGGATGGATTAAAATGCATGAGAATGTTTTATATTTTGAACGTTATTTTTAGCACTGTGATTACCAGTGTAATCATTCATTACTTATCGTGTTAAGCAATGCCAGCTAAGATTTATCTGAGAGCCAGATGCAGTCATCGAAAGAGCCACATCTGGCTCGAGAGCCATAGGTTCCATACCCCTGTCCTAGGCACTCAGGCAATTGACTAAAAACACATCGATAACGTGACGTCAAGTGCGTGCTTTTTCAGTCAATTAGTGTGCAAGGGGGGAAAAAATGGCGAAATCGTTGGGGAAACTTAAAATAGTTTCCGAGTGTAAAGTTTTGACTTTTTGCAGTTTGTCTAATCTGCAAAGAGACAGTATTTAAAGAATTTAACATTTGGCGACACTATGAAACTCGCCGGCGCAGCACGGTGGAATTGGGGTTATAGTGCATGTGCCTCACAATACGAAGGTCCTGAGTAGTCCTGAGTTAAATCCCGGGCTCGGGATCTTTCTGTGTGGAGTTTGCATGTTCTCCCCGTGACTGCGTGGGTTCCCTCCGGGTACTCCGGCTTTCTCCCACCTGGGGATAGGTTGATTGGCAACACTAAATTGGCCCTAGTGTGTGAATGTTGTCTGTCTGTGTTGGCCCTGCAATGAGGTGGCGACTTGTCCAGGGTGTACCCCGCCTTCCGCCCAAATGCAGCTGAGATAGGCTCCAGCACCCCCCGCAACCCCAAAAAGGGGCATGCGGTAAAAAATGGATGGATGGATGAAACTCGAGGGCAGTATGCGAGCTTGCTGGGCAAAGTGAGAGGAGAAAAGCTGGCTATGCTAAACCGTGAATTAGCTGGCCAGCAGAGTAAAATGCTACACCAAACACAGGCAAACAGCTGTCATCTGTTCAGGCCAGCTTCAAGGTAAACCAGCCAAACTAACTGCAAGCTGTGGAAAGGCGTTCATTGATGGGGAGTTTGTAAAGAAGTGTTTGAACGCTGTTGCGGAGGAGGTGTGTCCAGACAAGAAAGATGCTCTGAACGCGGTAAGTCTGTCCGCATCTACAATTTCAGTTACCACAAACACACATATATATATATATATATATATATATATATATATATATATATATATATATGTATATGTATATATATGTATACACACACACACACACACACACAGAGGCAGGTGAGGCCCCGCCTCACCTGCCTCTAGTGACTGCACGTCACTGATATATGTGTATAATATATATACAGTATGTGTATATGTATATACATGTGTGTGTGTGTATATATATATATATATATATGTGTATATACATGTGTGTGTGTGTATATATATATATATATATACAGTATGTATATATATATATATATATATATGTATAAACACATATATACAGGTAAAAGCCAGTAAATTAGAATATTTTGAAAAACTTGATTTATTTCAGTAATTGCATTCAAAAGGTGTAACTTGTACATTATATGTATTCATTGCACACAGACTGATGCATTCAAATGTTTATTTCATTTAATTTTGATGATTTGAAGTGGCAACAAATGAAAATCCAAAATTCCGTGTGTCACAAAATTAGAATATTGTGTAAGGGTTAAATTTTGAAGACACCTGGTGCCACAAACTAATCAGCTGATTATCTCAAAACACCTGCAAAGGGCTTTAAATGGTCTCTCAGTCCAGTTCTGAAGCCTACACAAACATGGGGAAGACTTCAGATTTGACAGCTGTCCAAAAGGCAACCATCGACACATTGCACAAGGAGGGAAAGACACAAAAGGTTATTGCTGAATAGGCTGGCTGTTCTCAGAGCTCTGTGTCCAAACACATTAATGGAGAGGCAAAGGGAAGGAAAAACTGGTCAGAAAAAGTGTACAAGCGATAGGGATCACCGCGCCCTGGTCAAGATTGTGAAAAAAAAACCATTCAAAAATGTGGGGGAGATTCAGAAGGAATGGACAGCTGCTGGAGTCAGTGCTTCAAGATCCACCACCAAGAGACGCTTGAAAGACATGGGTTTCAACTGCCGCATACCTCGTGTCAAGCCACTGTTGACCAAGAAACAGCGCGAAAAGCGTGTCACCTGGGCTAAGGAAAAAAAGAGCTGGACTGCTGCTGAGTGGTCCAAAGTCATGTTTTCTGACGAAAGCAAATTTTGCATTTCCTTTGGAAATCGAGGTCCCAGAGTCTGGAGGAAGACAGGAGAGGCACAGGATCCACGTTGCCTGAAGTCTAGTGTAAAGTTTCCACCATCAGTGATGGTTTGGGGTGCCATGTCATCTGCTGGTGTCGGTCCACTCTGTTTCCTGAGATCCAGGGTCAACGCAGCCGTCTACCAGCAAGTTTTAGAGCACTTCATGCTTCCTGCTGCTGACCTGCTCTATGGAGATGGAGATTTCAAGTTCCAACAGGACTTGGCGCCTGCACACAGCGCAAAATCTACCCGTGCCTGGTTTACGGACCATGGTATTTCTGTTCTAAATTGGCCCGCCAACTCCCCTGACCTTAGCCCCATAGAAAATCTGTGGGGTATTGTGAAAAGGAAGATGCAGAATGCCAGACCCAAAAACGCAGAAGAGTTGAAGGCCACCATCAGAGCAACCTGGGCTCTCATAACACCTGAGCAGTGCCAGAAACTCATCGACTCCATGCCACGCCGCATTAACGCAGTAATTGAGGCAAAAGGAGCTCCAACCAAGTATTGAGTATTGTACATGCTCATATTTTTCATTTTCATACTTTTCAGTTGGCCAACATTTCTAAAAATCCCTTTTTTGTATTAGCCTTAAGTAATATTCTAATTTTGTGACACACGGAATTTTGGATTTTCATTTGTTGCCACTTCAAATCATCAAAATTAAATGAAATAAACATTTGAA
>NC_084576.2:15340000-15387500 GCF_033978685.3 Nerophis lumbriciformis
TTAAGCTTCTCAGATGGAATTCTTTCCCATTCTTGCTTGATGTCCAGCTTAAGTTGTTCAACAGTCCGGGGGTCTCCGTTGTGGTATTTTAGGCTTCATAATGCGCCACACATTTTCAATGAGAGACAGGTCAGGACTACAAGCAGGCCAGTCTAGTACCCGCACTCTTTTACTATGAAGCCACGTTGATGTAACACGTGGCTTGGCATTGTCTTGCTGAAATAAGCAGGGGCGTCCATGGTAACATTGCTTGGATGGCAACATACGTTGCTCCAAAACCTGTATGTACCTTTCAGCATTGATGGCGCCTTCACAGATGTGTAAGTTACCCATGTTTTGGGCACTAATACACCCCCATACCATCACAGATGCTGGCTTTTCAACTTTGCGCCTATAACAATCCGGATGGTTCTTTTCCTCTTTGGTCCGGAGGACACGACGTCCACAGTTTCCAAAAACAATTTGAAATGTGGACTTGTCAGACCACAGAACACTTTTCCACTTTGTATCAGTCCATCTTAGATGAGCTCGGGCCCAGCGAAGCCGACGGCGTTTCTGGATGTTGTTGATAAACGGTTTTCGCCTTGCATAGGAGAGTTTTAACTTGCACTTACAGATGTAGTGACCAACTGTAGTTACTGACAGTGGGTTTCTGAAGTGTTCCTGAGCCCATGTGGTGATATCCTTTACATACTGATGTCGCTTGTTGAGGCAGTACAGCCTGAGGGATCGAAGGTCACAGGCTTAGCTGCTTACGTGCAGTGATTTCTCCAGATTCTCTGAACCCTTTGATGATATTATGGACCGTAGATGGTGAAATCCCTAAATTCCTTGCAATAGCTGGTTGAGAAAGGCTTTTCTTAAACTGTTCAACAATTTGCTCATGCATTTGTTGACAAAGTGGTGACCCTCGCCCCATCCTTGTTTGTGAATGACTGAGCATTTCATGGAATCTACTTTTATACCCAATCATGGCACCCACCTGTTCCCGATGTGCCTGTTCACCTGTGGGATGTTCCAAATAAGTGTTTGATGAGCATTCCTCAACTTTATCAGTATTTATTGCCACCTTTCCCAACTTCTTTGTCACGTGTTGCTGGCATCAAATTCTAAAGTTAATGATTATTTGCAAAAAAAAAAGTTTATCAGTTTGAACATCAAATATGTTGTCTTTGTAGCATATTCAACTGAATATGGGTTGAAAATGATTTGCAAATCATTGTATTCTCATTGCAAATGAGAATCAAGTCTAAAGTTAGGTTCTTTATTCCCATTGTCATATTTGGGTACAATCTTAGGTAGAAAATATACTTTCACAAAAAAAAAAAAAAACTTCAGTGTGTTGACAGCTTTATGTCCACATTTCCAGCAGAAATGCAACAATTTTAAACACTTGCTTACATTTTTTCGGCGTCTATTAAATTAAACAAGGAGCTTTCATAAATATTGCGCTAAAACTGCTTACGGCAATCAGTCATACAAATAAATCAGTGCGAGATAAAATACAACTTTTGTTCTGTGTGAGTTTGTTAATGCTGTCCAGCACATAGAGCCCAGAAGAGGTGACATCATTGTTCTATCATGAAAGGTTCCATCAACATTTGGCACAAAGTCACTTGCTGTTGTTTGATTGCAGATGTGTTTGTTTTAACTGGAGTTCATTTAGAGACTCTCACAATAAATAACATGCTCAGTACGCACATGTAAACTGAGTGGTGCTGCCCTGACAAAAAGTAAAAGAAACTCATTCTACCCGTCAACACTTTGAACTGAGACAAGTATTTCAAATGTCTTGTTAGACGAAAATTAACAACTTTTAGAACAGCCCGACACCATTTCAAAATAAAACAGCAGTAGAAGGTGAAGGCACAGCTGGTGTGTCTAGAAAGGTCCAGTGTTTAGTCCAGGCCCGGATGCAGTCTAATGGCTGGAGTGACGTCAAACCGTTTCTCCCTGCGTGGCGTCTACTCGCTGAAGCTGAAGCTGAGGGCCGAGCTCTCGGTCATGGGGGAGGACGGCCCGGCGCTGGACACGGCACTGGAGGGCACGCTGCCATCTTGTCCCCGCAAACACACGCGCAGAGGGAGTTATTTGTTTGTGTTGATGTTGCAAGAGGGAGGAGACATGAGACACTCACGCCACAGAGGTTGGCTCGGCGGGCGCAGAGACGCCTCCGATCCCGAAGAGGACAGCGGCTGCTGGGGACTGTAGAGGGACGTCTGACTCTGGGAGTCGAACAGGCCAGACAGCGCTGGGAGGGAGAGACAACAAGCTGGGACATCGCGTGGCATAGACCATCTTTGACCATTTGACTAGCATTAAGAAGTAGATTTCTCAAACAGAGTGCTCCTGTCACGTAGAAGATCTTTGACTAGCATGTTGCAGTGGATTTTTAAAATAGAGCGTGCCTATCAAATTGAAGATCTTTGATAGTGTTTCAGCAGAAGAAGGCCATGTGCTCCTATAACATAGAGGATCTTTGCATAGGGTTTTTGCAGTCGGTTCTCAAAAAATTGCTTCTGTTAAAGGGGAACATTATCACCAGACCTATGTAAGCGTCAATATATACCTTGATGTTGCAGAAAAAAGACCATATATTTTTTTTAACCGATTTCCGAACTCTAAATGGGTGAATTTTGGCGAATTAAACGCCTTTCTAATATTCGCTCTCAGAGTGATGACGTCACAACGTGACGTCACATCGGGAAGCAATCCGCCATTTTCTCAAACACCGAGTCAAATCAGCTCTGTTATTTTCCGTTTTTTCGACTGTTTTCCGTACCTTGGAGACATCATGCCTCGTCGGTGTGTTGTCGGAGGGTGTAACAACACGAACAGGGACGGATTCAAGTTGCACCAGTGGCCCAAAGATGCGAAAGTGGCAAGAAATTGGACGTTTGTTCCGCACACTTTACCGACGAAAGCTATGCTACGACAGAGATGGCAAGAATGTGTGGATATCCTGCGACACTCAAAGCAGATGCATTTCCAACGATAAAGTCAAAGTAATCTGCCGCCAGACCCCCATTGAATCTGCCGGAGTGTGTGAGCAATTCAGGGACAAAGGACCTCGGTAGCACGGCAAGCAATGGCGGCAGTTTGTTCCCGCAGACGAGCGAGCTAAAACCCTAGCTTCCCTGGCCTGCTGACATCAACTCCAAAACTGGACAGATCAGCTTTCAGGAAAAGAGCGCGGATGAGGGTATGTCTACAGAATATATTAAATTGAAAATTGGGCTGTCTGCACTCTCAAAGTGCATGTTGTTGCCAAATGTATTTCATATGCTGTAATCCTAGTTCATAGTTGTTAGTTTCCTTTAATGCCAAACAAACACATACCAATCGTTGGTTAGAAGGCGATCGCCGAATTCGTCCTCGCTTTCTCCCGTGTCGCTGGCTGTCGTGTCGTTTTCATCGGTTTCGCTTGCATACGGTTCAAACCGATATGGCTCAATAGCTTCAGTTTCTTCTTCAATTTCATTTTCGCTACCTGCCTCCACACTACAACCATCCGTTTCAATACATTCGTAATCTGTTGAATCGCTTAAGCCGCTGAAATCCGAGTCTGAATCCGAGCTAATGTCGCTATAGCTTGCTGTTCTATGCGCCATGTTTGTTTGTGTTGGCTTCACTATGTGACGTCACAGGAAAATGGACGGGTGTATATAACGATGGTTAAAATCAGGCACTTTGAAGCTTTTTTTAGGTAAAATTTTGAAAAAAACTTTGAAAAATATAATAAGCCACTGGGAACTGATTTTTAATGGTTTTAACCATTCTGAAATTGTGATAATGTTCCCCTTTAAATAGATTTTTGACTGGTGTTTTTACAGTACACATTTCACCAAAACAGCGGAGCAATCCAGTCATTAGAGGATCTTTGATTAGCATTTTACAGCAGAATAATAAAAACAAGAGTGCTCCTGTCACATAGAGGATCTTTGACTAACATTTTTGCAGTCCTGTCAAATATAATAGGCTGACCATACGTCATGTCCGCTTTTGCGGGGGTGTCCGGGCGGGGTTTCTTAAATGCCTCTAATGTCCGGCATTTTGAGTTAGGGTTGCGTGTATTTTCAATGTACGTCCAGGGTTAAGTTAAGAAGGGGTTAAACAAAACAAACTGAAGGTGTGCGCACGCAGAAACATTCGTGAGGGAGGGGCAGAGACAGAGAGCGAGAGAGCTAGTGAGTGGAGAGACAGACATGAAAACAAGAAATGCCGAAACGTAAATGCAACTTCACGGATGATTTGCAGAAAAAGTATTTGTGTTTTCGTCCTGGCTATGACACGTGGGAAGCAGAATGCACTGTGTGCAAAGCAGGAAGGTATGTATATGTGGCAAATAAAGGGGCCAAAGATCTACAAGCCCATATCGACACTACAAAGCACAAAACAGCTGTGCAGGGCGAGAGCTCGTCTGCTAAATTAACAGAGTACTTTGTGCGACCTGGAAAAGGAGAAGACATTGTAAACGCAGCAGAGGGTGTTTTAGCATTCCACACAGTTACAGAATATAAGTGTGATTTATTTTGTTATACTGTCAAGCAGTGTTGGCGTTACTGCACTTTTTGTGTCTTTTTAAGCATTGAAATCTGAAAGGACTTTTTTTCTTTTTTTTACCTACCGCCCGGCTTGCTTGTTTTTTTTATTGTCTCAATTATTGCTTTCCACCAGTGTTTTGTTTTGTTTATATTTTCCGGGTCACATTTCCGTCCCCGTTTATTGCGTTTTTATTGGTCGTAAATTTTGATTGGCCGAAAGTTTAGTCAATGACAAACACTTCCTCAGTTTGCACTGGGACAAGTTTAGCGCAAGGTGCTGTCAAAAGAAAGACTTGATGGTAAACACTAAGGTGAGTGTAAAGTCAACCTTTTTAACTTCATCCTGTGCCAAGTTTCCAGTAAATGACTTGTTTTAGTCTTTGTGAGTCCATGGAAACTTCACTTTTATCTCCCGCTGGATCAACATTGTTCCAGGATGGAGACAGGCTAGCTGTTAGCTTCAAGCTAACTAGCACCCGAACAGACTCCTCCACCCCAAAAACTTACTTTTTAAAATGTGTTTTCCATCCATCCATCCATTTTCTACTTCTTTTTTTATTTATTTTTTTAATGAATGAAGTAATGTTTATGACAACCTTTTTCCAAAACACAATATAGAATGTGAGATATAACAGGATAATGCATCCATTTATCATTTGTTTTCAAAACACTTACAAAAAAGTGGGACCCCAAAATTTTACTGTGGTACCCCATTTTTATGACTTGATGAGGTCCCTGGCACCCCATTTTGAAAATTCCTAGCGCCAACACTGCTGTCAACAGAGGAGAAAAATGCTTTATTTAAATAAATATATAATTTATAGAGCAAGTTCGAGTATCATTGGCAAATTTTCGCCTTGGCACGCATATTTTTGGGATTTCAGAATATGGTCACCCTAAAATATAAGATATTTGATAGTGTTTTAGCAGTAGGATCCAAAAAAGGCAAAGTGCTCCTGTCATATAGAGGATCTTTGACTAGCCATTTTGAAGTAGATTTGTAAAACAGCAGAGTGCTCCTTTCAAATAGAAGATTTTTGACTGGTGTTTTTGCAGTACATTTCTAAAAACAGCGAAGTGCTCCTGTCATTAGAGGAACTTAGATTAGTGTTCTACAGTAGAATAATGAAAAACAAGAGTGCTCCTATCATATAGAAGATCTTTAACTAACCATATAGGGTAGATTTCTAAAATAGCAGAGTGCTTCTGTCGTATAGAGGATCTTCAACTAGCCATTTTGAAGTAGATTTGTAAAACAGCAGAGTGCTTCTGTCATATAGCAGATCTTTGATTAGCATGTTGCAGTGGATTTTTAAAAGAGTGCGCCTATCCAATATAAGATCTTTGACCAGTGCTTTTGCAGTAAGTGCTCCAAAGCAAAGTTCTACTGCCAAATATAAGATCTTTGATAGTGTTTTAGCAGTAGAATCCAAAAAAAGCAATGTGCTTCTGCTATATAGAAGATCTTAGACTAGCATTTTGCAGTCGAGTTTTAAAACAGCAGAGTGCTCCTGTCAAATAGAAGATCTTTGACTGGTGTTTTTGCAGTACAATTCTAAAAACAGCTGAGCGTTCCTGCCATTAGAGAATCTTTGCAAATGTCATTTAGCCATTTTGAAAAATATTTCTGAAACAGCAGAGCGCTCCTGTCATATAGAGGATCTTTGACTGGCCATTTTGAAAAATATTTCTAGAACAGCAGAGTTGCTCCTGTAATATAAAGGATCCTTGACTAGCATGTTGCAGTGGATTTTTTTTAAATAGAGTGCGCCTATCAAATACAAGATATTTGATAAAGTAATTCAGCAATCCAATCCAAAAGAAGGCAATGTGCTCCTTTTAAATAGAGGATCTTTGAATCTGTTTTTTTGCAGTATGTCCTCAAAATTGCTCCTGTCAAATAGAAGATCTTGGACTGGTGTTTTTGTAGTACATTTTTAAAACAGCAGAGTGCTCCCGTCATATAGAAGATCTTTGACAAGCGTTTTTGCAGTCTGTACTTTAAAAAAAAAGTGCTTGTGTAAAATAGAAAATCTTTGGTGTTTTTGTAGCACAACTGTAAAAACAGCTTAACGCTCCTGTCATTAGAGGATCTTTGATTAGTATTTTACAGTAATATAATAAAAACCAGAGGTCTTACAGGTTTTTGAATTATGGCCTCAAAAACAGAATTATTTTATAATAATTAATTTGATTCATAAAGCACTTTACATTTAAAAACATACTCAAAGTGCTACAATGGCACACAACGTTAAATGTGATGTATATCATATTGGGTATCTGATCGTATATTTTTGTCCTACCCTTCATGGTCTTGGCGTGGGCCTCGCTGCTGCTCTCGCAGACGGTGTTGAGGAACTGGTCCACCTGCTTGAGCGACAAAGAGTTGTGCAGCGTCTCCAGCGGGTAGATGGAGGGCACCATGGAGCAGCCTTCAAAGCCTGCAAGAAGCAAACAAACGAACAAAAAGAGTAAAGGAGGAACATGAGGTCTGCTTGGTCTACACCGACATGAACCACAGTGGAACCTCTAAAGGCGAACACAATCCGTTCCAAACTCAGATTTAATTGGGTTTAGATACTATTTCCGCCATTATAAAAATAATGAATAATCTGTTCCAGGGGCAAGCTGTGGTTAAACACCGTTTTACGTTTAGAGGTTCCACACATGACGTGCAGTATTAAAGTATTATTATTATTCATGTGTATTACAAGTCAGCCATGGCAAAGTTAATAGTCTTGTTTAATTGCTGGCTTTCATTAGGAAGATCCTCTGATATTAAAGCGAATGTCTTAACCAACATGTCAAAGCAACTGGCTGCTTGACTTCCTCACAGACAGACCCCCTCCAGTGCCATCTCCCTGAGCACCGGCTCCCCCCAGGGCTGCGTCCTGAGTCCGCTGCTGTTCACATTGATGACTCATGACTGCTGCGCCAGGTCCACTACCAACCACATTGTGAAGTATGCGGACGACACGACAGTAGTGGGCCTCATCCGTGACAACAATGACATGGACAACAGGGAGGAGGTGAAACATCTGGTTGACTGGTGCAGAACCAACAACCTGGTCCTGAATGTCAACAAGACCAAGGAGACCATCGTCGACTTCAGGAAGCACCAGTCCAGCCACACTCCACTCTTCATCAACGGCACAGCAGTGGAGATAGTAAGCAGCACCAAGTTCCTGAGGGTGCAGATAACTGACAATATAACCTGGTCCCTACACACCGGAGCTCTTGTAAAAAGAGCTCAGCAGCGCATGCACTTTTTGCGTCGGATGAAAAGAGCACAGCTCCCTCCCCCCATTCTCAGCACATTCTACAGAGGCACTATAGAGAGCCTGCTGACCAACAACATCTCTGTCTGGATTGGCGCCCAATGCCTCAGACTGGAAATCTCTGCAGAGAGTGGTGAGGACGGCGGAAAAGATCATCAGGACTCCTCTTCTTCCTATCCAGGAGATCGCAAAAAGCCGCTGCCTGACCAGGGCTCAGAAAATCTGCAGAGACTCCTCCCACCCTCACTAAGGACTGTTTTCACTGCTGGACTCTAGAAAGAGGTTCTGCAGCCTCCGTAGCAGAATCTCCAGGTTCTGTCACAGCTTCTTCCCTCAGGCCATAAGACTTCTTGAACGCATCATAATAATCCACTCAATTCCCCCCCAAAAACGGATTAACTCTCTGGAATATAAAGACAATATAACATACATCCATAAACGTGGATGCATATGAAAAAGTGCAATATATTTATCTGTAGAGTAATTTATTTATTTATATCTGCACCTTATTGCTCTTGTATCCTGCACTACAACGAGCTAATGCAACAAAATTTCGTTCTTATCTGTACTGTAAAGTTCAAATTTGAATGACAATAAAAGGAAGTCTAAGTCTAAAGCAGGGGTCTCAAACTCAATTTACCTGGGGGCCACTGGATGCAGAAACTGGGTGAGGCTGGGCCGCATGAAAAGATTTCTTAAAAAAATCTAACATTCACTTTTTAATGAATTCACCTTCTTTGAATGGCTATCCCGCCCTAGCAACATACTTGCCAACCCTCCCGATTCTTCCAGGAGACTCCCGGATTTCAGTGCCCCTGTCTACAATCTCGGCAACCATTCCCCCGAATTTGTCCCAACTTTCACCCGGACAATAATATTAAGGGCGTGCCGTGATAGCACTGCCTTTAACGTCTTCTACATCCTGTCGTCGCGTCCGCTTTTTCACCATACAAACAGCGTGCCGGCCCAGTCACATGTTGTATGAGGCTTCTGCAGACACACTTAAGTGACTGCAAGACATACTTGATCAACAGCCATACAGGTCACACGGAGGGTGGCCGTATAAACAACTTTATCACTGTTACAAATATGCGCCACACTGTGAACCCACACCAAACAAGAACGACAAACACATTTCGGGAGAACATCCGCACCGTAAGACAACATAAACACAACAGAACAAATACCCAGAAGACCTTGCAGCCCTAACTCTTCCAGGCTGCAATATACACCCCCGCTACCACCAAGCCCTGCCCCCCTCAACTGATGCACGGAGGGGTGGAGGGGCGCAGGGTTTGGTGGTAGCGCGGGTGTATATTGCAGCCTGGAAGAGTTAGGGCTGCATGGTCTTCTGGGTATTTGTTCTGTTGTGTTTATATTTAGGGGCTGCATGGCGTAGTGGGTAGAGCAACCGTGCCAGAAACCTGAGGGTTGCAGGTTCGCTCCCCGCCTCTTACCATCCAAAAATCGCTGCCGTTGTGTCCTTGGGCGGTACACTTCACCCTTTGCCCCCGAATGATGAATGATAGGTGGTGGTCGGAGGGGCCGGTGGCGCAAATTGCAGCCACGCTTCCGTCAGTCTACCCCAGGGCAGCTGTGGCTATGAAAGTAGCTTACCACCACCAGGTGTGAATGAATGATGGGTTCTACATGTAAAGCGACTTTGGGTACTTAGAAAAGCGCTATATAAATCCCAGGTATTATTATTATTATTATGTTGTCTTACGGTGCGGATGTTCTCCCGAAATGTGTTTTTCATTCTTGTTTAGTGTGGGTTCACAGTGTGGCGCATATTTGTAACAGTGTTAAACTTGTTTATATGGCCACCCTCAGTGTGACCTGTGTGGCTGTTGATTAAGTATGTCTTGCAGTCACTTACAGCTGGCACGCTGCTTGTACAGGTTGTAGAGGGCGCTAAAGGCAGTGACATCACGGCACGCCCTTAATATTGTTGTTAGGGTGAAGACATTCGAGAGAATGGTTGCCCTGAAATTCGGGAGTCTCCCGGAAAAATCGGGAGGGTTGGCAAGTATGACGCGGTCAAACGCCATTCATATAAAACTCGCAAAATAACGTCTCGCGGGCCGCGTGTCTGAGACCCCTGGTCTAAAACATAAAAAAATCACAAGAAAATAAATACACCTTCACCGGACTTCATTAGGTGCACTATAATAAAAGGACTTGTATTAAAAAAAATTATTGGCACAGTCAAGAGGTTTTGACCTAATAAAATGTCGTCGCACCCTTTCATCATCTAAGGCTATCATTCAGAGTAAAACGAGATCAATCAGTAGATAAACGAGAACATCAGAACCTTTCTTGCTGACGCCATACAGTTAACAACCGCCCCCAACAGCGCCCTCCCGCGGCCAGACACGCGTACTACAGACATCCCGCCACACACGCCGTTCAATCAATCAATCAATCAATGTTTACTTGTATAGCCCTAAATCACGAGTGTCTCAAAGGGCTGCACAAGCCACAACGACATCCTCGGCTCAGATCCCACATCAGGGCAAGGAAAAACTCAACCTAATGGGATGACAATGAGAAACCTTGGAGGGGACCGCAGATGTGGGGACCCCCCCTGGGCGACCGGTGCAATGGACGTCGAGTGGATCTAGCATAATATTGTGAGAGTCCAGTCCATAGTGGATCTAACATAATAGTGAGAGTCCAGTCCATAGTGGATCTAACATAATAGTGAGAGTCCAGTCCATAGTGGATCTAACATAATAGTGAGAGTCCAGTCCATAGTGGATCTAACGTAATAGTGAGAGTCCAGTCCATAGTGGATTTAACGTAATAGTGAGAGTCCAGTCCATAGTGGGGCCAGCAGGAGATCATCTTGAGTGGAGACAGGTCAGCAGCACAGAGACGTCACCAACTGATGCACAGATGAGTGGTCCACCCTGGGTCCCGACTTTGGACAGCTACCGCCTCATTTGTGGTCACCAAAACCGAAACAGAGCCCCCCCTCTCAACGAAGGAGAGGGGGGCAGAGTAGAAAAGAAACGGCAGATCAACTGGTCTAAAAGGGGGGTCTATTTAAAGGCTAGAGTATACAAATGAGTTTTAAGATGGGACTTAAATGCTTCTACTTAAATGCTTCTACAGTTACTATGAAGGCCCGGCTGCTGCAGTGTCTTCCTGCTCGCCGCCGCACGACACCGACACCCCGAGGAGGCGAAGGTTGTCGGGGTCGTGGTGCTGGTTGTGGGCTGCCGACACTGAGGGGACGAGAGGCGGAGCGAGAAAAGAGGAAGAGGAGGACCAAGAGTGGAAGGAGTAAGGGGAGCGCAGAGATGGAGCAGGAGAAGACATCGTATAGAACATGGTTATTCAACTGGCGGCCCCGAGGGCCAAAGCGAAAACGTCCTAAACATTTTTTTTACCGTTCCTATAGAGTAAACACATCGGACATTTTAACCTCATTGTAGTGGACACTTGTATTTTGCACAAAGGGCTATTGTTTTCTGAAAAGTGTCAAAGAAATGTCCGCTCCAGGGGACGCTGCTTTACAAAATGGGAATAAAAGAGAAAGGAAGAAGTGGAATAGTTGTTAAAGGTCCCATTGAACAAATGATGGCCAAATGTAGCCACTAACCTCCCAGGAACCAGTGGACATTATTACACTAAATACCAACAGCCACTCCATTTTGCAAAACAGGCTATTTTTTTTTTAATGTTGTAACATTGACAAAAGACATAAGGTTCACTGCAGAGGATGCTGTTATTTTAAAAATAGAAATAAAAGTGAAAGTAGAAGTCCATAGCTGTTTGGCAATGTGGCCCCTGGAACTATTTAGTTGAACATCGCTGCGTACGAAAGTGAAAGGGGGAAGGAGAAGCCACAGGACATGAAGGAGTGGGAGGAGAAAGATAAGTACAGAGGAAGTATAGGAGGATGTTGCAAGAGCAAGAAGAGACAACAAAGGAGGAGGACAACCAGAAGAAGGTGGAAGAAAGGAGGAGAAAGAAAAGAATGAGGATGAAGAGAGGGAGGACCGAGGAGAGAAGGAACAAGAAGGAAGCAACGTAGAAGACGAGATAGTGGAGGACGCAGAGGAGGAGACAGCAAGAGAAATGAAGAGGAGGATCAGAGAGAAACAGCAAGGAAGGAGAAGGATGAGGAGGAAGAGGAGGAAAGGCAAAAGAAGGAGTGTCAGGAAGAAAAGGAAGAGGAGCAGGAGAATGTGTAGGACACGAATGAGCAGGAGACATGGGAGGAGGAAGAGAAGCATGTGGAGGATTGGAGGGGAAGGAGAAGGAGGTGAAGAAGCAAAATGAGGAGAAATGAGAAAGGGAGGAATTGGAAGAGACAATGAGGAAGGACCAGAACTAAAGTTGAGAAGATGAGAGACACAATGAGGAGCAGGGTTTAGAAGCGGTTGAAGGATTAAGATGGAAGAAAAAAGAGGAACAGGGAACAGAAGGAGGAAGAGGATAAAGAGTTTGAGAAGAAGAAGAAGCAGCAGAGGAAGGAGGAAAAAGTAGGAGAAGGAAGAAGGAGGAGGAAGAGGATGAAGTGTTTAAGAAGAAGGAGCAGAGGAAGGAGAAAAAGTAGAATGAGAAGGAGGAGTAGAAGAAGAAGGAAAAAGTGGAGGAACAGGAAGAAAAAGAATTCGGAGGAGTAGAGGAAGAATTAAAAGAAGAAGGAGAAGAAGAAGAAGGAGAAGATAGGGAAAAAGGAGGAGGAGGAGTACAAAGCTGGTAGAGTGGGAGGAGTAAAAGTCTATTAAGTTTGGACTGTGAGGAGGAGGTTGGACTTTTCACTGCAGTTATCTGAAAAACTACAAAGATGGCGGACGTGACAACAAGAAGAAGAACAAGAAGAGATGGTGAAACTCAACCATCTTCACAACTTTGAAAAGGACACAAGAGCTTCATGAAGAGAACAAGATGAGATGACACTCACCACATCTTCATCTTGCTCTGCTGGCGCTACAAAGAACCTCACAGAAGGTTCTAGAAAAACTTGTGAAAAGAAGGAGGCCTGATTGTTTCTCCATTTACAGGCAATCACCCCAAAAAAATTAAAAAAAAGATGGCTGAGGATTTAAGATCACGTGGTGGACACACCTGGTCACATGCTTGGTGAGACAGGTGAGCTCAAACAAAAAGAATGCAGATAAAAAAAGAGGTGATGTTAGAGTTGCAAACAGGAAGTCCAGCTTTTGCCCACATCCCAAAATAAAATGACAACTATCAAAAAAATATCATGCAAGAGCAAAAAGTTTTGGGAAAGGAGCGTTAAAAAAAAGCGGACATACCGTTAGTCGGATGCCTGGCAAACGACACAGAAAATCTCTTTACTGGCGGCATAGACAACAGCTCTGAGGAGATAAGACACGTGACGTGGAGTTACTGCAGGCTCCGCCCCTTTTGGACATGATGCGCGAGAAAGAGAGAGGGAGACACACAGGAAGAAGAAGAACCAGAAAGAGGAGGAGATTGATCAACATGCAGGAGGTCTTTGTCTTGGTGGATGTTTTACACCATGGAGGCGCTAACACAGGACATACAGTAGCTTATCTTAACTAAACTTAGTTAAGCACAAACAAGGCACTACTTCCAGGCACAGTGCAACTACTTCCTGGATCAATTCAGTGATTGATTTACTAAATGTATCTTTTATGGATTGATGTTGCGTCGACCAAGGCCTTGAACTAGCATCGCGGTTATTAATTAGTCTTATTTGGTGAATTATTAATGAGATGTATTATTAGTCTTTTTAATGATTATTAATGAGATATATTATTAGTCTTTTTTGTTGAATTATTAATGAGATATATTAGTCTTTTTTATGGTTATTAATGATATATATTATTTGTCTTTTTTATGGTTATTCATGAGATGTATTGTCTTTTTTGGTGAACTATTAATGATATATATTATTTGTCTTTTTTATGGTTATTAATGAGATATATTGTCTTTTTTGGTGAACTATTAATGATATATATTATTAGTCTTTTTTGGTGAATTATTAATTAGATATAATTAGGGCTGAAACGACGCGTCGACGTAGTCGACGTCATCGGTTACGTAAATACGTCGACGCCGTTTTTGTGCGTCGACGCGTCGCATATTTACGTCACACTACCGTCATGGCAGAGCGCAAAGCAGACGATGCGAGCGAGGGGAAAAAAGCACGCCAAAAGTCGTCAAAAGTGTCGGAGTATTTCAATAAACAGCCTAAGAAGAAACGCTACTTTTACTCCGCTACTTTTATCTACATTCAGCTCGCTACTCGCTAATTTTTATCGATCTGTTAATGCACGCTTTGTTTGTTTTGGTCTGTCAAACAGACCTCCATAGTGCCTGCGTGTCAACAAATACAGTCACTGGTGACGTTCACTCCGTTCCACCAATCAGATGCAGTCACAGGTGACGTTGGACCAATCAAACAGAGCCAGGGGTCACATGACCTGACTTAAACAAGTTGAAAAACGTATTCGGGTGTTACCATTTAGTGGTCAATTGTACGGAATATGTACTGTACTGTGCAATCTACTAATAAAAGTTCCAATCAATCAAAAGTGTGAAGGAAAAAAGACCCTTTTTTTATTTCAACCGTACATCCCGTCAAAAGCCTAAAGACTGACTGCACAGTTCCTGTCTTCACAATAAAAGTGCCGCTCCATCGCGCCTGTGCTTTCAAAATAAGAGTCTCCGAAAGCCAGCGCAAACAAGCTAGCAAGCTACGGAGTTTGCCGCCAATGTATTTCTTGTAAAGTGTATAAAAACGAATACGGAAGCTGGACAAATAAGATGCCAAAAACCAACCACTTTCATGTGGTATTAGACAGAAAGGAGGGACTTTTCTTCTCCTCCATTTGAAAACGTGGACGTTATCAGCACTACTGTCTGATTCCAATCAATGCAAGTCATCAGAATCAGGTAATACACCAACTTATATTCTTGTCTTCATGAAAGAAAGGAATCTATATGTGTTAAACATGCATGTATATTCATTAAAACACCTTTAACATGTAAACAAAAACGGCAAAATAAATAAATAATATACTGTATGTATCAATGTATGTATATATATATATATATATATATATATATATATATATATATATATATATATATATATATATATATATGATATGTGTGTGTATGTTACTCATCAGTTACTCAGTACTTGAGTAGTTTTTTTCACAACATACTTTTTACTTTTACTCAAGTAAATATTTGGGTGACTACTCCTTACTTTTACTTGAGTAATAAATCTCTAAAGTAACAGTACTCTTACTTGAGTACAATTTCTGGCTACTCTACCCACCTCTGCTAATAATGTTGTTGTATGCACACTGTGTCGAGCGGAAATGGCCTATCATAGCAGCACAACGGCTATGAACGAACATTTGAAAAGAAAACACCCGACAGCGTTCTTGACATCACCATCAACTAGTCAATCGTCCGCGTGAGTATACGTTGTCATCATTACACAAAAACATGAATGTGTCATTTGTATCTGCGTTGTAAATTCATAAACTAAAGCACCGTTTCGCTCTGAGAGGCGCGTTTGGCGTGCCTGTTCAGTGTTTAAAAAGACGCGCTCCTCTTTAACGCTACGTTAATTAGTTGTGCAAATACCTTTTACAACATTAACAGTTACATATACTATGTACAAACGAACAATTAACTTTCACTTTAATCATACTATCATTGTTGTGTTATTAAGCAAAATAAGCAATACTTTTACTTTTGTTGAAATTACACTGTTGTTACAGAATATTTCGTTTTGCACTTTTTTGTATTGGATGTTAATCTTTATTTTTGCACATTTTAGCAAATAAGCAATACTTTCACTTTTGTTGAAATGTTTACACTGTTGTTACAGAATATTTCCGTTTTGCACTTTTTTGTATTGGATGTTAATCTTTATTTTTGCACATTTTAAAGCAAAATAAGCAATACTTTTACTTTTGAAATGCTTATACTATTGCAGAATGTTAAGATTTGCACTGGATGTTTACTTTTATATGTGCACATTAAAAAGCAAATAAGCTACTTTTAATTTTGTTAAATGTTAAAAGTTTTAAATGTTTACATTGTTACAGAATATTTTGTCATGTTGTTGTCAATGTTGACTGAGTGGCCATACTTTTTTTTTTGTAAATAAAAGCCATGCCTTTTTAAAAAACTGGCATACATATATTTTTTCATCTTCATTTTAAATAAAAAAAAAAAATCGGTAAAAGGAAAAATAATCTATAGATTAATCGAAAAAAATAATCTATAGATTAACTGATTAATCGAAAAAATAATCTATAGATTAATCGATAGAAAAATAATCGTTAGCTGCAGCCTTAGATATAATATTGGTCTTCTTTGATGGTTATTAATGATATATTAGTATTTTTTATGATTATTAATGATATATATTACTTGTCTTTTTTATGGTTATTAATGAGATATATTATTTGTCTTTTTTATGGTCATTATTGAGATATCTAATTAGTATTTTTTTTTTTTTTTTTGTTAATTATTGGGCTTCACGGTGGAAGAGGGGTTAGTGCATCTGCCTCACAATACGAAGGTCCTGAGTAGTCTTGGGTTCAATCCCGGGCTCGGGATCTTTCTGTGTGGAGTTTGCATGTTCTCCCCGTGATTGCGTGGGTTCCCTCCGGGTACTCCGGCTTCCTCCCACTTCCAAAGACATGCACCTGGGGATAAGTTGATTGGCAACACTAAATTGGCCCTAGTGTGTGGATGTGAGTGTGAATGTTGTCTGTCTATCTGTGTTGGCCCTGCGATAGGCTCCAGCGCCCCCCGCGACCCCAAAGGGAATAAGCGGTAGAAAATGGATGGAAAGATGGTTAATTATTATTAAGATATAGTATTAGTCTTTTTTATGGTTATTTGTGAGATATATTATTATCTTTTTGATGGTTATTAATGAGATGTATAATTTTTTTTTTGGTGAATTATTAATGAGATATTATTAGTCTTTTTTATGGTTATTAATGAGATATATTATTAGTTATTTTTATGGTTATTAATGACTTTTTTTGGTGAATTAATAATGAGATATATAATACGTTTTTATGGTTATTAATGAGATGTACGTATAATTTGTCTTTTTTGCTGGTTCGATATATAAATAGGCTCAGGCACCCCCCGCGACCCCGAAAGGAACAAGCGGTAGAAAATGGATGGATGGATATTATTAGTCTTTTTTGGTGAATCGATATTGAGATATACTATTAGTCTTTTTTGCTGGTTATTAATGAGATATATTGTTAGTCTTTTTGGTGGGTTATTAATGGGATATAGTATTAGTCTTTTTTGCCGGTTATTAATGAGATATATTTTGAATCTTTTTTGTTGGCTTATTAATGAGTGTTTTATTAGTGTGGTTATTAGTTAGACATAGTCCTTTTTGGTGAATTATTAATGGGATATATTATTAGTCTTTTTAGTGAATTATTAATAGGATATATTATTAGTCTTTTTATGGTTATTAATGAGATGTATTAGTATTTTTTGGTGAATTATTAATTGGATATATTATTAGTATTTTTTATGATTATTAATGAGACATATCATTACTCTTTTTTGGTGAATTATTAATGGGATATGTTATTAGTTTTTATGGTTATTAATGAGATATATAATTAGTCTTTTTTGCTGGTTATTAAGGAGATATATTATTAGTCTTTTTTGGTAAATTACTATTGAGATATACCAAAGACATGCACCTGGGAATAGGTTGATTGGCAACACTAAATTGGCCCAAGTGTGTGAATGCGAGTGTGAATGTTGTCTTATCTGTGTTGGCCCTGCGATGAGGTGGCGACCTGTCCAGGGTGTACACCGCCTTCCGCCCGAATGCACCCCCCCGCGACCCCGAAAGGGACAAGCGGTAGAAAATGGATGGATGGACTATTAGTCTTTTTTGCTGGTTATTAATGATATATAGTATTAGTCAATTTGGTGGGTGATTAATTAAATATAGTATTAGTCTTTTTTGCTGGTTATTGTTTTGGTTATTGTTGTCTTATTGAGTTATATTATTAGTCTTGTTATTGTTATTAATTAGACATATTAGTCTTTTTTGGTGAATTATTAATAGGATTTATTATTAGTCTTTTTGGTAAATTATTAATGGGTTATATTTTTAGTCTTTTTATGGTTATTAATTAGATATATTAGTCCTTTTTGATGAATTATTAATGAGATGTATTATTAGTCTTTTTATGATTATTAGTAAGATATATTAGTCTTTTTAGTTGGCTTATTATTTGAGATATATTGTTAGTCTTTTTTGGTGAATTATTAATGATATATATTATTAGTCTTTTTTGTTGGCGTATTAATGAGATATATTATTATACTTTTTTGTTGGCTTATTAATGAGTTATATTATTAGTCTTTTTTTGTTGGCTTATTAATGAGATGTATTAGTCTTTTTTGTTGGCTTATTATTTGAGATATATTAGTTTTTTTGTGAATTATTAATGATATATATTATTAGTCTTTTTTGTTGGCTTATTAATGAGATGTATTATTATACTTTTTGTTGGCTTAATTATGAGATATATTATTAGTCTTTTTTGTTGGCTTATCAATGAGATATATTGTTAGTCTTTTTTGTTGGCTAATTATTTGAGATGTATTATTAGTCTTTTTTGGTGAATTATTAATGAGATATATTATTAGTCTTTTTATGGTTATTAATGAGACATATAGTTAGTATTCTTTGGTGAATTATTAATGAGATATATTATTGGTCTTTTTTATGGTTAATAATTAGATGTATTATTAGTCTTTTTTGGTGAATTATTAGAGATACATTATTAGTCTTTTCTATGGTAATTAATGATATATATTAGTCTTTTTATGGTTATTAATGAGATGTTGTATTAGTCCTTTTGGTGAATTATTAGAGATATAATATTAGTCCTTTCTATGGTTATTAATTATATATATATTAGTAGTTTTTGTTGGCTTACTAAATAGATATATTATTAGTCATTGTCTATGGTTATTAATGAGATATAGTATTAGTCTTTTTGGATGGTTATAAATGAGATATATTATAAGTCTTTTTTACTGGTTATTAATTACATATATCATTAGTCTTTTTTACTGGTTATTAATGACATATCTGTAGTCTTTTTTGCTGGGTATTAATGAGATGTTATATATTTTTTAATGGTTATTATTGAGAAATATCATTAGTCTTTTTTGCTGGTTATTAATGAGATATATTGTTAGTCTTTTTTGGTGAATTATTAATGAGATATAGTATTAGTCTTTTTGGTGAAATATTAATGAGATATAGTATTAGTCTTGTTTGCTGGTTATTAATGAGATATATGAGTTTTTTTATTGTTATTAATGAGGTATATTATTAGTATTTTTGGTAAGTTATTAATGAGATATATTAGTCTTTTTGTTGTCTTATTAATGATATACTGTATATTAATCTTTTTGGTGAATTATTGATCAGATATATTAGTCTTTTTTGATGGTTATTAATTAGATATATCATTAGTCTTTTTCTGGCTATTAATGAGATATATTATTAGTCTTTTTTATGGTCTTTTTTGGTGAATTATTAATGTGATATAGTATTAGTCTTTTTGATGAATTATTATTAGATATATTACTAGTTTTGTATTGTTATTAATGAAATATATTATTAGTCTTTTTGGTGAGTTATTAATGAGATATATTATTAGTCTTTTTGTTGGCTTATTAATGAGATATAGTATTAGTCTTTTTAGTGAATTATTAATGAGATATAGTATAAGTCTTGTTTGCTTGTTACTAATGAGATATATTAGCCTTTTTTTATTGTTATTAATTAAACTCCCACCGCCAAAAACATGCACCTGGGGTTAGGTTGATTGGCAACACTAAATTGGCCCTAGTGTGTAAATGTGAGTGTGAATGTTGTCTGTCTATCTGTGTTGGCCCTGCGATGAGGTGGCAACTTGTCCAGGGTGTACACCGCCTTCCGCCCGAATGCAGCTGAGATAGGCTCCAGCACCCCCCGCGACCCCAAAAGGGACAAGCGGTAGAAAATGGATGGATGGATGGATTAATGAGATGTATTATTAGTCTTTTTTGTGGATTATTAATGAGATATATTATTAGTCTTTTTTGATGGTTATTAATGAGATATATTAGAAGTAATTTTTGATGATTAATGATGTATTATTAGTCTTTTTTGGTGGGTTATTATTAATAAGATATATTATTAGATATTACACTAATTTGCTTAGTCATCTATACCAAAGCTCAAATGTTTTGCTTCGATAGCTTAGCATATAATGGATTGCTTTTTGTTAGGGTTGTTCCCATCAGGGTTTCATGCGCCGATAGCAATCATCCATGACTCAGATCGGCCGATGCCGATCAGATGTATTAACTCTAATTTTTAAAATGTATGTATGGTGAGTGCTATTGACTATGGGCAATATCAACACAATATTTAAACTAATTCCTTATTTTCTTGTATTGCATACAATTGTTTGATAAAAACAAAATCAATAGTACACAATAACTAATCAAAAATAAAAACTACTATCTATTATTTTAAATCATTTGGATTATATACTGATACTACCTACCCATGGTGGTATCCATACGACTAATATATGGACCGATCCGCGCTCCCCTTACGTGTACGACTTACCGTTTACCGTTATATCATCCTCTCTCTCGACTCCTATTAATCTACTTGTTAATTTCACTTTTCTTTACACTTTTTAAACTTTAAGCACTTATTTATTCTGTTGTTTCATGGTAGCTACGTGGCTAGTTTAGCGATTAAAAGGCCTTCTTGTCCGCTAATGCTTGCTCTTACTCTGTTTAGCCTCGCAGCACTTAAATTAGTCCGTGCCCACAATGTTCAGCACTGACAACTTTACCCTGCTAGTCTGTAACGCCCCCTGGTGGTGGTGGGGTGAAAACTGTATGATTGCACTCAAAAGAAGGAGAAAATAATTAGATTATTGAAAAGTAACAATATTGCAATATTGCACAATCAAGGCTTTCCAGACACAAAAACCCGGCCCACTTTAGTGAGGATGATTTTGTAGTTCACTCAACAACATGCACACAAACAAAGACTCATGCGGAATCAGAACACACTGAGCTGATCTGGCGTCGTGTCAGCACCATCACCATGACAACGGCCACATAAATTACTCCACAGGTTGGTTTTTGGGAGAGGGTGTCGGCTCTGATTCCAAAAATGTATGCAAACAGTAGATTTGAAGATTTTTTTTTTTGTCTCTCCCCGAAAACCGTGAACGTACCGAACATGCCAATCTGGCAAGGCAGGCTGCCGGGGGACAGAGGGGGTTTTCGGAGGAGGTGATGGTGGTGCGTGCGTACGTAGTCCCGCAGGTTGGGGGCGCTAGAGGACACCCCAAGCATGGAGGCGCTGAAGAGGCCAGAGCAGAGCGAGCCTGTGTGACATAAGCCGGGTGGGAAGGGAGGGGGCAGGTGCGTGTGTGGGGAGGTGAAGGGTGAGCAATGGTGCATCACACGCACACAAATATACACACACACACACACACACACACACACACACACACACACACACACACACACACACACACACACACACACACACACACGTGGGGCTGTTATTCAAAACAAAATGTTGCTATAAATAACTTGCGCATGCAGACTCCCTGCAAGAGAACCCGTGTTGTGCTTGTTAGTGCAGGCGACACCATGCTCACAGCCAGCGCTCGTGTGTGTGCACGTGTGTGCGCGAGTGAACACGCACCAAGAGAGTGCCCGCGTGCAAAGGCAGGGGGGAAAAAGAAAAACTGAGAAAAGAAAGAAGGAAAAGAAGAAGATGAATGAAGTCCTGTCATTCTCCTGTTTACTAATCTACAGCTCTGGATGACTTTGAAAGTAAGTCGCTGCTATAAAAAGTTTGAGGTCTAGTTGGCCAAGGTCGTCACGCTGACACCTGCTACTCATGTGACCTCTGCGGCGTCAATGACAAAAAGCGAGATCCCGCAACAGTCTCATGGGATAAACATAACAATGTACTATTTATGGTATACATTATTGTGTGTACACAACATCATCCATCAATTAAGGCCTTAAGTAAACATGTTTGTGCAACTCAGGCTAGTGTATGTACAGTACAAATATAGACATTACATGCATAGTTATGTATAGCCTAGAATATAACTTACCGTATATATTTGTACTGTACATACACATATACATTCTAGGCTATACATAATTATGTATGTAATTTATATCTTTGTACTGCACATAGACATGCACCTTCTGGGCCAGGGCTTCTTAAACTGTTTGGCCTTGGGGCCCACTCAACTTTTAACACCAAATTAGTAATTTTACTTTTGATTTTAATGGTATTTGATACTTACAGTACATCTAACCTACTTACAGTTTAACAGGATAAACCTTGTCCAATGATATGAAAGCATGTGTCAATCACAAATATTATTATCAAGGCTTAGGTCAGGCTGATTACAAAAATGAAAACTAATAAAATATACTGCAAAAGGGACTAATAAATGTAAAATATATATTACATAAAACTAATGAAAAATACATTTATGCAGTGATAAAATAAATACATTTTAACTAAATAAATAATTATATGTATGTTTCTTAACTACGGTAAATGTCAATAAAATGTAAGTGCAAATGAAAATCCAGTTTCACCACTTTGGTCATAATTTTTGCGCTTAAGAAATTTCTCTATGACTTTAGCTCCAGGGTTCATCTGTTTGTTTGGAAAAGTGTATTGCAACTGAGTACCACAGCTAAGAAACAGGTATTTTTGTCGGCCGTCTCAGGGGCACTCGCGGTCCAACAATGGGCCTTTCTTATGGTTGAGAAACACTGTTTTCGGCTATACATAACACTGTAACTAACTTATATCTTTGTACCGTACATTTACATTCTCGGTATATGCATAACCCTGTATGTACATTTCAACTTTGTACAGTTTATACAACTATTACTATATACATTGTAGGCTATACAAAACCCTGCGCATGTAGAGTATATACAATTAAGGCGGCACACAATCTTGTATGTACATAACTAACCCTGCTTATACACGTTAGAGGTTGTACATGAAGTTGTGATATGCATAACTTTGTATATATAACACCTATCATAGGTCGGACATAACTTTGTACGTACTTTGTACAACTCAAGTAAATACCAATTATTCTACACATTGTCTTGTATGTACAACTTAAAACTAATAAAATGGTTAATCTGGACGGAAGAAGAAAGAAAGAAGCCAGACGAAAAAGAAAAACCAAAGAATGTCGATGTCGACATAAGCAAGCACACTTTCAAAATAATAATATCACGGTGGACAGGGATGGACTTAATGGCAACATAAGCGGGTTCCACTTGTACTAAAATATTCTGGTTGTTAAGCAAAGCATCCAAATGTCTTATTAATATTATTATGATGATGTTGATGAACATTCAGGAGCATTATTTAGTTTGGAAGAAGCTTGTTAGTTCCTGGAGAGTGCAGACAAACCACATGTTGCTTTTAATGCCTCCGGCAACGTCATGCTTGACTTGATGTGGAGGGACACGCAAACCTCCCCGAGGACATGCGAACTACATGGACGCTCAGTTGTTAAGAGAGGAGTCGGCGATTACCAGAAAGATAAGGAAAGGTGAAAGGTCATAGCTGAAGAGGAAGTTGTTGGCAATGGAAGTTTACCCCATCCCCACACATACATATATAACATATATAAGATACATATATATATATATATATATATATATATATAAATATATATATATATGTATGATATATATACACATATATATATATATATATATACAGTACATATACACACACACACACACACACACACATATATATATATACACACATTTATATACACACACACAACCATATACGTATATAGACACACATACAGTATATACATATACATATATATATATATAAATATATGTATACACACACATAGATATATGTATATATACACATTCATATACATATATACACATATTTACATACATATATACACATAGACATATACCGGTATATATATATATATATATATATATATATATATATATATATATATATACACACACACACACACACACACGTACACACACACTTGGCAGAGAAGAGGCGCCCACCTAAGCCACTGGCTGGTTTGATCTCAGGCGACTGGCGCGAGCCCATAGGGAAGAGTCGGTGCGACGTGCAGCCTTTGGTCGACTGGGTGGGGGAGGTCTCAGAGAGAACCTGAGCAGCGTTAAGACCCACACAGTTGCACCGTGACTCCAGGGACCCACTTGACATACTTTGACATGCAGATACAACATGGAGGAGGGAGGGGGGGAAACTAATAGTACGTTTGAAAAGTTACCTCCATGGAGCCCGTCTTGCGGTTGCGAATCATTGGGGATCTTCGCTGGATGTTGATAGGATCGGAAAAAGGAAGCGCCTGGTCAGGTTGGTCCTGAGAGAGATCCTCCATGCTGCCCTGGTTGGGCTTTTTGTCCTGATTCTGATGAGGAAGAAAACTAACTCATTACTGAAATGTGACACATTTGGACTTCCTGCAATATGTAGGAAAATGTTCATCATACTTGAAGAATAATAATACTAAATAGGAAGTTGGAAGCTTTTCACATGAAATATGCTAACTCTTTTGTTAAAAAACTCAAGTTTAGTTGTTTGTAATGTGTGCTTTCTTAATTTAGACTGGCTTTAAAATATAATGAATAGGATGCCTTTTATTGTCACTATACACATGTACAATGAAATTGAAGCAGCTCCTTTCTCAGTGTGAACATACCTAAAGACTATTTACAGCTGGACAATAATAATATAAGTCCATCCATCCATTTTCTACCGCTTGTCCCTCTCGGGGTTGCAGGGGGTGCTGGAGCCTATCCCAGCTGCATTTGCACCTGGGCATAGGTTGATTGGCAACACTAAATTGACCCTAGTGTGTGAATGTGAGTGTGGATATAAATGTACTGTATATATATATATATATATATATATATATATATATATATATATATATATATACACATATGTATATACATACAGTTGTGGTCAAAAGTTTACATATACTTGTGAAGGACATCATGTCATGGCTGTCTTGAGTTTCCAATAATTTCTACAACTCTTATTTTTTTGTGATAGAGTGATTGGAGCACATACTTGTTGGTCACAAAAAACATTCATGAAGTTTGGTTCTTTTATGAATTTATTATGAGTCTACTGAAAATGTGACCAAATATGCTGGGTCATAAGTATACATACAGCAACATACATTATCAATGTTGGTAATGTATAAAAGTTACAATCAAATCAAATTAGCTTCATGGCATGGCCTCTTAACTTCATGTGAGTGATTATAATTGACGACATCATTTAAATAGGGCTTATGTGATGCAGTCATTAGACTCGGTTACAAACGTGAAAATGGGAAAGTCAAAGGAACGCAGCACACATCTGAAAAAAACGAATCATTAACTTGAACAAGTCAGGAAAGTCACTTGGAGCCATTTCAAAGCAGCTTAAGGTCCCAAGAGAAACTGTGCAGACAATTGTTGGTAAGTATAAAGTGCATGGCACAGTTTTGTCACGGCAACGATTAGAAAGAAAACGCTACTGAGAGAAAATTGGTCAGGATGATCAAGAGCCAACCGAGAACCACCAAAAAGCAGGTCTGCAATGAATTGGACGCTGCTGGAACACAGGTGTCAGTGTCCAAAGTCAAGCGTGTTTTGCATCGCCGTGGACTGACAGGCTACCATGCAAGAAGGAAGCCCTCGCTCCAGAAGCGACACCCTAAGGCTCGTCTAAAGTTTGCTGCTGATCACATGGACAAAGATAAGACCTTCTGGAGGAAAGTTCTGTGGTCAGATGAAACAAAAATGTAGCTGTTTGGCCACACTACCCAGCAATATGTTTGGAGGAGAAAAGGTGAGGCCTTTAATCCCAGGAACACCGTCAAGCATGGTGGTGGTAGTATTGTGCTCTGGGCCTGTTTTGCTGCCAATGGAACATGTGCTTTACAGAGAGTAAACGGGACAATGAAAAAGGAGGATTACCTTCAAATTCTTCAGGACAACCTAAAATCATCAGCCCTTAGGTTGGGTTTTGGGCGCAGTTGGGTGTTTCAACAGGACAATAACCCCAAACACACGTCAAAAGTGGTAAAGGAATGGCTAAATCAGGCTAGAATTAAGGTTTTAGAATGACCTTCCCAAAGTCCTGACTTAAACCCCATTGAGAACATGTGGACAATGTTGAAGAAACAAGTCCATGTCAGAAAACCAACAAATTTAGCTGAACTGCACCAATTTTGCCAAGAGGAGAGGTCAAAAATTCAACCAGAAGCTTGCCAGAAGCTTGTGGATGGCTACCAAAAGCGCCTTATTGCAGTGAAACTTGCCAAGGGACATGTAACCAAATATTAACATTGCTGTATGTATATTTTTGACCCAGCAGATTTGGTCACATTTTCAGTAGACCCATAACAACTTCATAAAAGAACCAAACTTCATGAATGTTTTTTATGACAAACAAGTATGTGCTCCAATCACTCTATCACAAAAAAAATAAGAGTTGTAGAAATGATTGGAAACTCAAGACAGCCATGACATTATGTTCTTTACAAGTGCATGTAAACGTTTGACCACGACTGTATATATGCATACGGTATATACATTTATACATACATACACATACATATGTAGGGGACAAGAGCTGGGACGAGACCATCGTGAGATAGGTTAGTTTTACTCTACTGATGATGTGGAGTTGCAACAGTAATTAATGCGTAAACATATACATATACACACACATATATTCATATATTACATATATATATTACATATATATATATATATATATATATATATATATATATATATATATATATATATATATATATATATATATATATACATACACACATACACACATACATCAGTGGCGTTGTGGTTAGAGTGTCCGCCCTGAGATCGGTAAGTCGTGAGTTCAAACCCCCTGGACGAGTCTACCAAAGACTCTAAAAATGAGACCCATTACCTCCCTGCTTGACACTCAGCATCAATGGGTTGGAATTGGGGGTTAAATCACCAAAAATGATTCCCGGGCGCGGCCACCGCTGCTGCTCACTGCTCCCCTCACCTCCCAGGGGGTGATCAAGGGTGATGGGTCAAATGCAAAGAATAATTTCACCACACCTAGTGTGTGTGTGACAATCATTGGTACTTAACTTAAATATATACATATATATGTAGTAATGCAAAGTTTAAAGGGAACGCTTTAGAGAAGAATTGACAAATACCGGTATGACTCAATACAACAGCATATATATTCTATTTTGGTAACTGTATATCCTTTCCTTTGCACGGTTATATTGTTACTGGAATTTATATTCTATACTATATTGTAATTGCACCACGAAGAGTGGAATAGGGCTGCAACAACTACTCAATGAAATCAATTATATACTGTTGCTTCAGTTTATCGTTTAATGAGTGTAACTAATAAAATTGACAGAATCCATACACTATAGAGTTCCCAAACTTTAAACATGTTCCCTTACGGCTAAAGCAATAAAGCGCACACGACAGCGGTGTGGCGTGGGTGTCGTGATCTGTGTGGCAGTGAACAGCGCAGAGTTTTTTTTATTATTTTTTTTATTTATTTTTTTAAATAATGCACAATTTTTGGAGCAGGAAGTAACTAGGAATACATATGCGGTGAGATTTAATCTGACGTGCCCTGTCAATTATTATTTAGTCAAATCACTGAGAAATGTGTTACACAACTTTAGGGGACTGACAAACGTGTGTAGAATTCGAAACATGGCCGCTATCTTTGCAAAGTACAGGCGGGTCTCAGCAACAAATTATCCATACGCCAGTTTTGTCCTTTTGACCACAACTCATCTTAAATATTGTTTAAAGTCATGTGACATAGAAAACCAACAATACAGTATATGTCTTGTTTTTGAACGTATTTTCTCTTACACGAAGTCCTAAAGTGCAAGTAAGTAACCGCACACAAACGCACCTCGGAAGAGGCCGGACGGAAACCAAAGCCAAGAGGAACGTTTTCCTCATCCTCGCAACCTTTGACCCCCGGACTGAAGTGCAGCTCCACGTGGAAACGCTCCTCGGAGGACGGGTCCTGCTTGCGCACACACACACACACACACACACACACACACGCACGCACACGCACGCACACGCACGCACACGCACGCACACGCACGCACACAACAAAGTTAGTTTGGCACTGTTGTTCCAGACAGTAGATCCCTGCCTAATTGTGAATTGGTATTCAGACACTTTTTAATCAATCACATACATTTGTTCATAATAATCAGGGTCATGAGCACCGTTTAAGGAAAAAAAAAAAAAGAGGAAAAATGTCTGTCAGCACAAAATTGATCCCAAATAAAAACTGCATTTCCTGCAATTGGGTGCATTTCTACACTATATTTTACCTTTAGATTAATTCCCATCTACCAACCTCTTTTGCTGATTTTTTGACACTTCTTACATGTCCCATGTAATGTACCACAGCATTTTAGGCTTTTTTTTACTGGATAATTTACTAACAATTCTATAACATGCATGCAAAGAACTCACAAAACGTTTCCCATCCGGCAACTCTATCCTGTAGCCAGGACCCTTGGGTAATATACTACCGGTGTTGTGACCCCTGTTTACAATCCGTCACGTCAAACATATTCCTTCTCGCTGGCTCCTAATGAATACTTTAGAACGACATCTAGTTCGGAACTAACAGTAATCACCCAAATATGATTAGCAGAAAAGTTCTAGAACTATAACAGGCAAGCAGTGTGGTGTATTATGAAGATGTGGCCTTCTTTGACAGCAGCCTGTGCGAGCTGGGGCTTGATATCAATATATATCGCAATATGTATATATCACAACTGTAACTTCCTAGCACTAAACCTGCAGAAAAAAGTTATTCTCAGGTTTCTCTATGTTTACATTTTCATACTTTGCACTATTTTATTGTTTTTGCACATATTCCTCATTTTTGCACCTTCAACTTAAGAGGTTATTGTTGGGTGTTCAATGTGATTTTAAAATGTTGTTTGAATTGATTAAGCCTTTTCCATGCTTGTGTTGACATTTCCTTTCCTTTCTGCCTTGATAGCTGATGGGTTTATATTCAGAGGAAGGTTACAGTTGAAATACAAATGTTTTCATCTAATATATTTTCCTTCTAATCATTATTTTCAAAAGGGTCATAAAAAATATCAATAATTATTAATACTGCCAAACATAAAACATTTATCCTGATACAGTTTTAAGCCATATTGCCTTGCTAACAACAGAAGCGTTGTTTTACTAGCCCAGGGGTCGGCAACCTTTACCAGTCAAAGAGCCATTTTGACCAGTTTCACAAATTAAAGAAAACAATAGGAGCCACAAAAATCTTTTGAAATTTAAAATGAAATAACACTGCATACAAAGTTTTTTTTTGCTTTGTGCTATGTATAAACCAAGGGTCTCAGACACGCGGCCCACACCTTAATATGAAAATCGAATGTTAGTGCGGCCCGCAGGTTTTATATGAATGACGCTTGACAGCGTCATACTTGTCGACCCTCCCGATTTTTCCGGCACAGACTACGAATTTCAGGGCAAGTATTCTCTCGAACGTGCCGTGATGGTACAGCATTTAGCGCCCACTACAACCAGCGTGCCGGCCCAGCCACACGTTGTATGGGGCTTCTGTTTACTCGTAAGTGACAGCAAGGCATACTTGGTCAACAACCACACAGGTTACACTGACGGTGGTGGTATAAAAAACTTTAACACTCTTACTAATAATGCGCCACACTGTGAACCCACACCAAACAAGAATGACAAACACATTTCGGGAGAACATCTGCACCGTAACACAACATAAACACAACAGAACAAATACCCAGAATCCCATGCAGCCCTAACTCTTCCGGGCTACATACGCACAGAGGGGGTGGTTGATGTGTGAGGGAGCAGGGTTGGGGTGGGGGCGGGGTTTGGTGGTAGCAGGGGTGTATAATGTAGCCCGGAAGAGTCAGGGCTGCATGGGATTCTGGGTATTTGTTCTGTTGTGTTTATGTTGTGTTAAGGTGCAGATGTTCTCCCGAAATGTGTTTGTCATTCTTGTTTGGTTTTGGTTCAAAGTGTGGCGCATTATTAGTAAGAGTGTTAAAGTTGTTTTATATGGCCACCGTCAGTGTAACCTGTGTGGCTGTTGACTAAGTATGCCTTGCTGTCACTTACGTGTGCAAGCAGCAGATGCATATGACAAGAGGCTGGGCTGGCACGCTGTTTATACAGATTGTAGAGGGCGCTAAATGCTGTACCATCATGGCACGCCCTTATTATTATTGTAAGGGTGAAAATCGGAGAATATTAATCCCGGGAGTTTTCTGCGAGAGGCACTGAAATCCGTGAGTCTCCCAGGAAAATCGGGGGGGTCGGCAAGTATGCAGCTGAGCCGCATCAGAGTGATCGAAGCCGCGGGTTGCCGACCCCTGTACTAGCCTAACTGACGACCAGTTTAAAGGCTAAAACGTGACTCTTAAGTCTGGATTCCATCGGTTCTATCAATCATCTTTAATTTTTTTTTATCAGTATGTGAGGTTTAATCTTGGGCTCTAGACTGTCAAAAATAGGTATTTTTATTTGACTTACTATTGGTGAGCTGGGTACAGTAGTACCCTGCGGATAGCTTTATTATACAGCGTTAATATTCATTAACGTTAACCTTGTTGTTGTCCTCATAGAGCATGATGACTATCTGGGTCATGTAGTTGAGCTCAGTCACAGCACTCAGGTAGTCCATGGCCTGGTTCCATTGCTGGTCTTTGTCTTCCTGGACAATTACAAATACATGCACGCACGATTTAGGACATTCATTTTTTATATGTATGTAAAACTGCTGGTTAGCACTGAAATTAGTATTAAATAATAAAAATCTATAAAGTAAAATACTGATAATGATCGTGTCACTTTCAGTTGTATTGTTTATTGTGTTGCTACAGCTATAATATATTTAAAAAATTCACCAATATCACCTTATGACCGCGTGGCAAACCTAAAGAAAGAGTGCGTACATCCAGCAGTCCTCCATAGCGGAAGATGCTGAGCAGCGAGTGGACATGACTCTCGCTGGTAAAGTAGAGGCGAGTGCGGACGTGGCGACCTGGTGACATCACCCCCCGAGAGTACCTGGATATCGTAAAAACACGACACGTCATCAGCCTGAGCTGCGAACGAATAGCTGCTACGTTTGTGGCTTTCTCACAGGGGGTGGAGCTTGTTGACGGCCTCGTCCTCGTGTGTCCTCTGCAGGTCCAACTGGATCTTCTTCATCAGGGGGACGCAGTACGCCTGAGCGATGTCCAGCTTCTCCGCTTTGCTGATGCCGTACTCCTGTGTGAAGGACGAACATAAACATTAGTTTCCTTTCACATCGCTATTTTAAAATATCTCTTTTGATGCAAAAGGGACTTTAAAACATGTCCAAACAGTAAAATGTATCCTTAGAGTCTGTTAATAAGAAAAATCTATTAAAAAAATATTTGTTTGTTAGTTACCCTTCTGAGAAAAAAGCAGCTCGAATGCTTGTTTTGAAGTCGCAGCATTTCATGGCGTCATAAAGCAGGGGTGTCAAACTCCTTTTCATTCAGGGCCACATTGGAGTTATGGCTACTCTCAAATGGCCGCTTGTTATAGTGAATATACTGTATAAGAATTCTAATGTAAAATCGCCTCATTGTTATTATACAATTCCCAAAGGATTTGATTATTATATATTTTTTACGTACAAATTGCTGGATAATGTACAAAATCCAAAACCAGTGAAGTTGGCACGTTGTGTAAATGGTAAATAAAAACAGAATACAATGATTTGTAAATCCTTTTCAACTTATATTCAATTGAACACACTGCAAAGACAAGATACTTAATGTACGAACTGGTAAACTTTGTTATTTTTTGCAAATGTTAGCTCATTTGGAATTTGATGCCTGCAACATGTTTCAAAAAAGCTGGCACAAGTGGCATAAAAGACTGAGAAAGTTGAGTAATGCTCATCAAACACTTATTTGAAACATCCCACAGGTAAACAGGCTAATTGGGAACAGGTGGGTGCCATGATTGAGTATAAAGGCAGCTTTCATGAAATGCTCAGTTATTCACAAACAAGGATGGGGCGAGGGTCTCCACTTTGTGAGCAAATTGTCCAACAGTTAAAGAACAACATTTTTCAACGAGCTATTGCAAGGAATTTAGGGATTTCACCATCTATCGTGCGTAATATCATCAAAAGGTTCAGAGAATCTGGAGAAATCACTGCACGTAAACAGCAAGGCCGAAAACCAACACTGAATGCCCTGGACCTTCGATCCCTCAGGTGGCACTGCATCAAAAACCGACATCAGTGTGTAAAGGATATCACCACATTAGCTCAGGAACACTTCAGAAAACCACTGTCAGTAACTGCAGTTCGTCGCTACATCTGTAAATGCAAGCTAAAACTCTACTATGCAAAGCGAAAGTCATTTATCAACAACACCCAGAAACGCAGCCGGCTTTGCTGGGCCCGAGCTCATCTCAGATGGACTGATGCAAAGTGGAAAAGTGTTCTGTGGTCTGACGAGTCCGCATTTCAAATTGTTTTTGGAAATTGTGGACATCGTGTCCTCCGGACCAAAGAAGAAAAGAACCATCTGGACTACTATAGGCGCAAAGTTCAAAAGCCAGCATCTGTGATGGTATGGGAGTGTATTAGTGCCAAAGGCATGGGTAACTTACACATCAGTGAAGGCACCATTAATGCAGAAAGGTACATACAGGTTTTGGAGCAACATATGTTGCCATTCAAGCATCGTCTTTTTCATGGACGCCCCCTGCTTATTTCAGCAGGGGCTGGTGACAACGACACAAAAAGTGCTTGTTTCCCACCGCCCCCCCCACTCCCTTTCATTTTTCATCTAAACGGGAATGTATGAGCATCCCAGACAGCAGACATTGTACAGTAAGTGATGCTTTATGATCGTTGGCTCTCATAAATTCTGCAGTGAGTAATAATCAGTGATGAAGAAAAAAAAAGCAAACGACGTGATGCGTTTTTGAAATTAATGCGCTGCATATGCTTAAAATGATCAAATACGCAAATATTAAATGTTATTATAAATGTGCGTTTTACTACATTACCTATATACTTACATCATGTATATCCACCCCTAATGGAGGTGTTTTATGTTTTTAGGGGTTCTATAGGCAAAACTGAACGGCTCCAATAGGCTCCATTGTTAGGGGAACTTTTGATCAAATGTATTTAATATTTAGAAAACAAAAAAACATCTGTTGTCATGTCTTTCATAATTTGCTGTTTTATTTAAATTTTTACTGTTACTTTCTAATCCAAAAAATATGCTGCGGGCCAACAAAACTTGAGCTGCAGGCCAGACATTGGTCACGGCTGTGTTAAAATAATGTTTTTGCATGGTCAGAAGTTTAAAAGACATGTGATTGTATGCAGTACATGCAATTTCTCTATTAAAATTGAAATAACGAATATGTTTAGTAAGAAAGATGAAGTGCTTTACTGAGGCACATTATTTCCAGGTTTCGCGGGCCACAGGCCTCGGGTTTGACACCTGTGTCATTAAGGTAAAACCGCCTTCCTGCACATGACACCACCTCTGACCTGTCCCAGCTAATTAGACCGTTGTGTACACGCCCACCATATGTGGCATCTGGAAACCGTAAATAAGGTGCACAAAGGCGTTTTATGGAGGTACACTCAGTCAGAGACAGGCGTGGACAGACACAGACACAAAAGAGAGGGTGATTTTTTTAATTTTTTTTAACCCTGCTGCAAACTGTTTAGGCGTGATCAGCACACACTTAATAAAACGTGTGTACGCGATTTACAACGATGTAGGCGGTCCATTTCACCTGTGGTATGATGATGTCGGCCAAGGCGCGGGAGAGGCGAAAGAGCTCCAGCGTTTCCTCCAGGCCCAGCGAGGCGTTGTGCTGCGAGTCGTACTTGATGCAGTCGTAGATGTCCGGGATCTTACTAATGTCGTAACGCCCGCTCTTCATGCGAAAGTCTCGCTCCAGTTTGGACCAGCGCTGCAGCATCAGCTCCAGTGTCTCGCTGTGGTACAGCTGAAGGTCTGCAGGCGGAGGGGAGAGCGCATATACGGATTACATACTCAAACTGGGACTAGGTAATTTCATGCTGTGCTGAATGATCCCTTCTACGTCCCCCTCTCACTTCTATTCCGCTGTTTCATTGCAAACTCCCTGACTTTGCGTGTATATTAGGGACGGCGTGGTGAAGTTGGTAGAGTGGCCGTGCCAGCAATCGGAGGGTTGCTGGTTATTGGGGTTCAATCCCCACCTTCTACCATCCTAGTCACGTTCGTTGTGTCCTTGGGCAAGACACTTCACCCCTTGCTCCTGATGGCTGCTGGTTAGCGCCTTGCATGACAGCTCCCGCCATCAGTGTGTGAATGGGTGAATGTGGAAATACTGTCAAAGTGCTTTGAGTACCTTGAAGGTAGAAAAGCGCTATACAAGTATAACCCATTCATCATTTATATTTATTTATATGAAATTGTGTCGTGCCCGGACCAACCTCTTCCAATAACACCAAAGGAGTAACAGCGTAGATGCGAATCAAAGCGTTTACACTATCCCAGTGTTCCTCAAATAGTGCGGCGGACCCAGGGTCGCCCTAACCTACGGGGGGAACCCAGGGCTGAGGGGATTTTGGGGGCCTCCCCCCCAACCTCAACTTCAACAGCAACAATGGAAAAATATCACCCATTTACAAAATAATGTTGTTCATGACTACATCTATTTCGCGACGGGCGCATGCAGGTCTGTGCGAGTGTAATAGAAGCCAGTCAACTAGTAGTATGCTGGTCTTTCACACAAGCAACGTCGGTTCGAGCCCCGCTCGGGAGTACACAATCGCTAGACGAAACTGAATGAGCTGTTTTTGACTGACAGCTAAGAACACCAATCATTGCATTCCACCGTCAAAATCGGGGGCCCCTGATTGGGTGGGACCCCTGGGCATCAGCCCAGGTAAGCCTGTGCATTTGGGCAGCCTTCGGGGCCACGGCGAGGTTAGGTGACCAACCCCGGATTCCCACTCGATGCGGAATGACGCCGCCATAGCGACGGACTCTTCGTTTCCATACAAGTCAATGTGTCAGTTTGCACCAAATGCCGATTTGTTCCGCATTCTGCAGCCCTCCGCTATGTATACGCAGAGCTTCTAGATTTGCCCATTGTCGCAACACTACGTACTACTCACAGCGTACTACTACTACTGATCCATTTAGCTAAAATACAGCTGTGTGGGACAGGAAGTCATGCACAAACACAAAATAATATATTAGGTTTACTTTAAAAATAAAATACTCAGTTTTCATGGCGGATCGTACGGACATGAACTCAACTTGTCAAAGGTTTTCAGACGTAATTTCACTTCGTTGACACAAATAGACAAGAACATGCTGATTCTGGAGATTCAAAACTAAAGAATCATATTACAGGCATATGGGTCGCTATATGGGGGCCTATGTCAAAGTAGGGAAGTGGTTAGCGAGAATGGAATGAGATGTGTGTGTGTACAACATGTGTGTACAACGTGCACCAGTGTTGTTGTTACTGTTGTGTTTTTGCTGACTACAAAGAAAATAAAAGTTGTCGTTCTGCAAAGAAAAACTATCGTCCTTTTTACGAGTCAAGTCAATTCAGTGCCATGACACACGATACCTGTGTGTAAAAATGGACGACAGAGCGTTTTGTGGTGTTGCTGGTCAGCAGCCGTTATCTTGAGTGGCATGACCGAGTTTATTTGCTTGTGCTCCCCTGAAAGGACAGATTGAACTGTTGGTGGTTCGCTTTAGTACAACTACCCTTATTCGGGAGATCTCGTAAAAGTCTGCGCTATTTCGCTGCGTGGCGGAGGCGCAACAATGCGCATCAAATGACGGTGACGATTGGCCGACGGTGGATGGCAGAGACGTTCCGTGGCGGCGCCGTTCAGCAGCCGTTACGCATCCAGTAGAAGTCTGGGGTGAGAGACTTCCCAGTATTGGCGTCTTTTTTCATTCTTGAACAATGCACTAGCTTCCAGCTAGGTGGCAGCACTGCTCGAATTAATCAACAAGCTCAGTTAGGAAATATGACCGAGTATACATACACAACCCTTCAGTTAATCGGTAATAAGAATATAAATACCTATTGTCAGGGTTTCGTTTGGATTTCAATTTAGGGGGTGTGTGAACATTTTTTTGTCTCCTGTAGGGGGCGTGATAGAAAACAATTGAGACAGTCGTAGTGTGTGAATGGGAGTGTGAATGCTTGTTTGTCTATCTGTTTTGGCCCTGTGATGAGGTGGCGACTTGTCCAGGGTCTACCCTGCCTTTCGCCCGAGTGCAGCTGGGATAGGCTCCAACACCCCCCGCCACCCCGTAAGGGACAAGCGGTAGAAAATGGATGGATGGATGACCTACCCAGAGGACATGCAGTACACAGACTTTGATCCTCCACTTTAGTTATGGAAGCTATATTACATTCAAGTCACATGAAATTCCCATTGCCTTAGTTGTGAAACTAACATTACACGGCTTTATCATGTTGTAAAAGTGATGAAATACAGATACCCTGGACAAGTCGTCACCTCATCGCAGGGCCAACACAGATAGACAAACACCATTCACACTCCCATTCACACACTTGGGCCAATTTAGTGTTGCCAATAAACCTATCCCCAGGTGGATGACTTTAGAGGTTGAAAAACCCGTAGCACTGTACTAGCCAAACCTTAGTGCTTGAGGTGTGAAGTGGACCTGGAGTGAGTGAACCGAAATGTACTTTTGTTTTAAATTCTCAGATGTCAGTCAGTGTTGGTCTTTACCTGAAGACTTGGGGTCCTCCAGTCGTTTCCTAATTTGGGAAGTGAGATTCTGGATAAGGGAGTACACCTTGTCACAAGTTTTGACCGGGTTCTGTATGATTTTCATGGAGTTGACCAATGATGGGCTTCCAGTTGGGGCCAGCTGTGATCCAGCATAAAATAGAGATTAATTGATCACCTTCAAATCCAACAACAAGAGGACAGCAAATCACCTTCTGATAGTCGTCCTGGGAGAACTCCATGTCTTTCTGCATGATCTCATGCAGACGGGCCTTCACTTTCTGCTGACAGTCAGTCAGTGAGTCGCTATCACTGTCCAGCAGTCCATTCATGTTGGCGCTCTTCACCATCTGCACCAGGATGGGAGTCAGCTCGCCCTCCAGTGCGAGAAGGCCCTGCAGGGACACAATCACCAGGTGGCGTTCAGCTGTCGCTTTTATAGAGGTGCGATTCGTGCGTCGCGTTCAATGACCTTGGCGAAAGCCGCTGCCGTCATCTGCACCCGGCCTTCATCGGAGGCATAGATCTTCAGGTCGTGGCGGTAAGTGCTGTGCAGGCGTAGGAGGCCGCAGCCGGGGAAGCCAGCGTAGTCGCCTGAAGGTAAACGTCACACAATGCAATGAAGTAAAAAAAACAAGACATGACAACAACATGAGAAGGTGCTGCATCACTTTCACTTCAAGTGCCTTGGTTAGAATGCTTGCTGAAAAAGCACATGTTTACGATGAAGTGGAAATGAACGAATACAAACACCCAAATTAGAGAAGCCAGCACATGTGGATTATGAACAACTTCACATGACCTGCTCAAGTCAAGCAATTATAACATTTGAGCAAAACAAACAGGACTTAAAAACTAACTGTCCATAAGTCATTGCCCATTTGTCTAATGTAAGGGTGTCCAAAGTACGGGCCACGGTTAGTTTTTTGATGGCCCGCGGTACATTGTAGAAATACAATTACGGTACAGTGGAACCTTGATTTAGGAACACCTCTGTTTGCCAGCTGTTTGTTTTACGGACTTTTATATCGCACCATATATGCTTTCGTGTGTGAATCATGTCTCTGTGTACGAATGCTTCATTTATTAATTATGTGACCTGCTGGCAGCCATTTTGTGCTTGGTCTTATTGAAGGCTTAGTACTAAAGCAAGTTTTTAACTTAGATGAGAACGGACTTTTCTGGAAATAGATGCTTAAGCGGACTTAGTTCTCAGCGAAAGACTACTACCTCTTCTTCAGCGGCAAACACACACGGCCCCTCCCCTCAGCCCCCTCTCTTCTTCTCAATTGTCTGCTTCTTTCGCTCTTCTTGTAAGCTGCTCCTTTGCCGATCTTAATGTACTTAAGTGGATTTTACTTTTTAAAATGTTAATTATAAGGGCAATAAGGTTGTTTAAGATAGGGATTTTTGTGATTCCTGATCATTTGTGAGGGCACCAAAGCGACTTCTGTGTGTCTGTGTGCATGTTGGCAGCACAGTTGTTGTTGTTTTGGCTCGTTATTAAATAGATAGTTGATTCATCACCCCTTGTTATGTTTGTTAGCTATACAGTCGTGTCCTGGGCATGACGTTAAAGTGCATGCAGTGGAGGCTCCTCTATGGGGTTTTGGGGCACTAGGAGGTTAACCCCTTTACTACTGTACCCCAGGTGGCCCTTGGTAAAGGCCTAGTACCTGACTGCCCCCTAGCCAGGTATACGGTGAAGACCTCAACGGCGGAGCAGGCGGAAGACGGTAGATTTAAGAACTACCACAACGGCTGCGATGGCGGAAGAAGGATGCAGCAGAAAAGGGTCCCCAGTCGTCTTGGACTCGATGCCACTGGACCCTGACCCGATTCTGTCAAGGATCGTGGGGTGACTGTCTGTACACCAGTCTCCCCACGTAAAACAAAGTCACGCACAGGCATCCTCCATAAAGGGATACACCCCTACCAGGAGGATCGTCATACTCGTTCGAGTGACCGATAAGCTATACAGTACTGTATAGCACTTTTTATTGTGTTCAAAGTGTACAAATCTTAACTAAAATGGCTGGAACCCATTATTCATATTTACAGTGTTTCTAATAGAGAAATTTGCTTTACGATATGAACTTTTTGATTTACAAACCCTGTTCAAGAACCAAACAAGTTCGTAAATCAGGGTTCTACTATATGGTATCAATAACCTAGGGGGCGCCAAAAATTAAAACAGCTTGGGGTGTCCATATTTTTTCGCATGACGTGTACAAAGTAATTCTATTACAGCAGTGGGAAGTACCGTACATTCCAGACTATAAGCCGCTACTTTTTTTCCTACTGTTTTCACCCTGCGGTTTATAAAACAGTGCGGCTAATTTATGGATTATTCTGCGCTGACGGCCATAATGCAAATAGTTAAAAAAAACAAAAAACAAGCAAAGACACCGAATAGGTGTGTTATTGTTTGTGCTATGGCGCCATCTTTTGGACGAGTTCGCTCACTGCAGGTTACGCAGTCCTTCATTACCCATCTGTTTAGACTTGAGCTTTCAACCAAAAGTACAAGTGCCAAGTGCCATTCCGTCTTCTACCCGTCTATAGCGTTTCTACTTGCATGGATTCTTCATTCATCACTCCTAACAACTTTGTAAGTTTTAGTAAAACAATTCTTACTCACTAAACCGTCCCATGTGTGATTTCTGTAGGAGTGTTTTCATGCTTATTTGTACGTGCTATCGTAATGTAATGCTAATATGCCAACACGTTTACGAGTGCCTTTGTTAGTATTATTACCTGGCAATAGCATATTGTTTTATTTTCGTAAATCCACCAAGCGTCATGTTGTATGTATGTTTAGATGATAAGAGAGCGAGGTTCTGCAGCAAGTGGATCCATGACGTTGACTTTTGTTATGTCTGATCAGCCGTTTTACTGCCGTGTTACAGACAACATTTGGAAACAATTAAGGTACCGGTAGTTACATAAACATTTACAAAATCTTTCTGTGTAAAGTAGAGGTGCAACGATTTTGAGGTGCATTGGTGCAATTAGTGTGAGATAATAAGCTGCAATTAAGTAAAACAACAACCTCGCTCACGGCAACAACAATTCACAGCAATCTCTAGGTGAAATGAAGTCAAAATCATGACAGGAAACCTATTAGTGGACAGACGATGGAAGGAGGAAGAGCAATTCAACCTGGGATCACCCTTACCAAACTCAATAGGGGACTCGCAGCCAAGGGCCTGCTGGCTACCGGCTAGTAGTTTACACAACGCAAACAGACCGGTGAGGAAAAGAAGAGCAGAGTTAATAGGCAACACTTGTGGGGAAGAAGAGAAGAAGGAAGAAAGAAGGCGGACAGACAAGGACAAGATTGTGTTGCCTTTGTGTGTTTGACATGCACTGAAGGACAAGCAGTAGAAAATGGATGGATGATACGCAGTTACACGGTGGAGAGAAACTATAAATGGAAAACATAAAGAAGGAATAAAAAAAAGTAAAGCGTGGAAACTAAATGTTAACCGGGCATGCCTGATAGTGGTTTCCCCTACATGTAATTGATCGTGGCGCATCGCCAGAGCAAAATAAAAGCTGCCACACCTTAAAAATGAGGAGGTTTTTTTTATGTTAAATCAAATTTAAGTAATATAATGTATGAATGGATATGTAGCCTATTATTTACACACTATTGACTGAAAACTAGGCCACCAAAAAAATACTTAGATCGCCGAAACAGGATGTTATGATGAGTGATGACATAGGCAAGACGGTTGTCTGGAGCGAAGGCATCATATCAGCGATGTGGATGTACTTTATTATACCTGGGATATATCCGCGGACAACGATCTACAAAACGTGAAAATATTAAGAAGACAGTGGCGCTCTTTCAAAAAGAGAAAATACAGTTGCAGCAGCAGCGCCAAGCAAGTGTGACGTCAGGCTTACTGCAGCTTTTGCTGTTCGTCACAGACATCGAGCGACAGAAGAGTTTTTAAACACGAGTACAGTCTACAACAACACCGGAAAAAGATGCTAGATTTGTTGCTTGTTGTTTTTAATAAAGAAAATGTCACTAAAAGGGATTGGAGAAGTCTACAGAAACTTGAAAAATTCTCAAAGTGCAGGCTGTGTTACATTGTGCACTAAGTAGCAGCAATCTAAAAAAAGAGCAAAACGATATTATATAAGAAAAAACTAATTAATAATAACACAGATTTGTTTTTTATTGTACGTATAGTATTTTTTTAGCCTTTAAAAAAAAAAGGAATCAGCACCAATCATGCAGATTATATGATGACACCTCATTGACCACGCCCCCACCGCCACAGGTATATTGGCAATCTGGAGGAAACCCTAAGGGACCTTTTACAAAAAAATATTTGCTCTGTGATTGAAGGACACTTTTGACAGGCACATTTGATCACTGATCTACACTTTACCAAAACCTGCACCAGAATGACAAATTGTATGTAATTTTTTTAATACCTATGAAGTTATTGAAAGCTATCACTGATGCAAATATAAGGCGATCCCCCTTTTTTTTTTTACTCTTTTTTTTTATATATATCCTGGAGTGTAAATGTTTTTTTATTATTGATCTTGAAAACTTAGGAAAAAAATATAGTATATAGATATACCGTATGCTATACAGTTTGCTGTTCAACTTCCCCCACCCAGGCCCTTAAAATCGAGTTTATCGTTTCAAAAACAGAATCCAAAGTCTTTAAAATAAAATAAAAACAGTCTTTTAACCCATCTTTGTGTGATAGCTAATATCGTTGAATTACTAAAGAGGTGCCAAAAAGTAATACTTTACAGATTGGTACAAGAAAATAGTGAGTACATTTATGTAAAGATTGAGTGTGTGTTGTACCTTGACCTCCAGGGTACATGCAGCGAAAGGCCCGGCCTAGCTCCTCAGCCTGAACCCGGCCAGCGGGCGTTAGCTCACCGCCCCACTTTAGGACCAGCAGCAGGGACGGACCCTCCCTCTTACAGTCTGAACAACAAACAAACATTCACAAGTTTCCATTTTTACCTCATTTTTGTTTACACTAAATAATTAAATATTTGCTGACATTGCGTGTGTGATGTGTACACTTATTTGCAATTAACACTAAAGTTGACAAAACCTCAGAAAAAGGTTCTAGCTAGCTTATGCGTGGACTCGCCCAGAAAACCTCGTAAAGTTTTGCAGTGCCTTGCTCCGTCTATGCGTCACTTTAATGTGCATGTCAGATGCAATATAAACAAACATGCCAGAAAATGTCTATAAAGATAAAATGTACAAATGTTTTCTTGTCAGAGGGCGTCAAAGATTTAATCCCCTCATGTTAAAATTATTTCTTTAATACTGTACGCGGGATTTATTGCTCCCGTTTCCATTTAATTAATCCAAATAAGACTTGTTTGTTTTTTAACCCAAATAACAGACATTCTCTGGGCACATCATTCATGGGCCTACCTGCACAAACTAACTGAAAAAGCTGGAAACAGCTCTCAAAAAGACACAAACACAATCAGATTAAAAAAAAGTTTTTTTTATCAATTACAGTGGAACCTCGATTTACAAATTTAATTAGTTCCTGAACAGGGTTTGTAAATAGAAAAGTTTGCATAGTGTTGGAAATTTCTCCATAAAAAACAATGTCAATATGAATAATGGGTTCCAGACTCGAAAAAAGTCCATATTTTAGTGAAGCTTTGTACACTTTGAACACAATATAAAGTGTTATACAGTACTGTACATTAAACAAACATAACAAGGGGGTGATGGATCAACTATCTCTTTATTAAACAAGCCAAAACAACAAGCGGCTGTCCTCTATATGCGCTGCTCTGCCAACACGCACACACGTACACACACAAAAGTCACTATTATGCTCACACAAACAATCAGAAATCACAAAAATCCTTCACTTTACCAACCATATTGCTACAATAATAAACATTTAAAAAAAGTAAAATCCACTTACGTTTAACATTGGCAAGGAGGAGATGATAAAAAAGGAAGGAGCAGACAGAGGGAGAGCGGGGTGCAGAGGGAAAGGGGCCCTGTGTGTGTATGTGTGCCTTAAAAGACACGCTGCTAAATAAGAGTAGCTTTTCTGATCTGCTGTGAAATAAGTCTGCTTCGGCATATTTTTCCAGAAAAGTCCAGTCTCATCATAATTAAAACTTGCTGTGGTACAAAACCTACTTTGATGATCCTTCTGTACTTGTGAGTGCCATTAATGTACTCCTCTCAAATAGGCTCTTTGTAACTCCACAATGATTTCCACGATGGTATGTTGTAGAGATGTCCGATAATATTGGACTGCCGATATTATCGGACGATAAATGCTTTAAAATGTAATATCGGAAATTATCGGTATCGGTTTCAAAAAGTTAAATGTATGACTTTTTTAAACGCCTCTGTACGGACTGGTACACGGACGTAGGGAGAAGTACAGAGCAGTTGCGTCTCCCAGTCATACTTGCCAAAGCTCCCGATTTTCCCGGGAAACTCCCGAATTTCAGTGCTCCTCCCGAAAATCTCCCGGGGCAACCATTCTCCCAAATTTCTCCCGATTTCCACCCAGACAACAATATTCACATAATATTTACGGCTTTTCACACACACAAGGGAATGCAAGGCATACTTGGTCAACAGCCATACAGGTCATACTGAGGGTGGCCGTATAAACAACTTTAACACTGTTACAAATATGCGCCACACTGTGAACCCACATCAAATAAGAATGACAAACACATTTCGGGAGAACATCCGCACCGTAACACAACATAAACACAACAGAACAAATACCCAGAACCCCTTGCAGCACTAACTCTTCCGGAAAGCTACAATATACACCCCCCGCTATCCACCCCCACCCCCCCACCTCAACCTCTTCCCCCCAACCCCGCCCACCTAGACCTCCTCATGCTCTCTCAGGGAGAGCATGTCCCAAATTCCAAGCTGCTGTTTTGAGGCATGTTGAAAAAAATAATGCACTTTGTGACTTCAATAATAAATATGGCAGTGCCATGTTGGCATTTTTTTCCATAACTTGAGTTGATTTATTTTGGAAAACCTTGTTACATTGTTTAATGCATCCAGCGGGGCATCACAACAAAATTAGGCATAATAATGTGTTAATTCCACGACTGTATATATCGGTATCGGTTGATATCGGAATCGGTAATTAAGAGTTGGACAATATCGGAATATTGGATATCGGCAAAAAAGCCGTTATCGGACATCTCTAGTCTGTTGTCTTTTTGAAGCTCATACTGGGTTAGCAAAATGGGAAAAAACTTGTCAAAAGTGGAAAAAACAGACAAAAGGCACATGCTGAAGCACTGAGAAGTGACTCGGAAACATGGTTCGCAGACTGAGGTATATTTGGCTCAATCTAAAAGCTTGTAAATTGAAAAGTTGGCAAATAGAGGGGTTCGTAAATTGAGGTTCCACTGTATTTATTTTCTGAGGGCAGAATTCAGGGTGTTTCCACTCAAAATCAGAGAGTACCAGGTTTCTTTGTGGCAAGTGTATGAATTGAAAGGACCTTTATTTGTACACATGCGTACAACTGGTAAAAAGGTTTGTATTAGAATGAAGGGCACAATTTGAAGAAAACAATCATCTGAAAAGCATTGGCGTCGTACATAAAACATAAATCGATAATTCTTTGCATTAAAATGTTGCAGGTTACCTTCCTCCTCGCTGGAGGCTTTGGGTTGTCCATTACGTAAGTACGTCAACTGGACTTTCCTGTTGATACCTGAGAAGTGACCGTACCTAGTGGGAACAAACACACACACATGCGAACATCCACATACACAAGCAGAGAGGCAGGCAACAGACCATATGATATGCACATACAACAGACAAACATACACAATAAATGTAGTTAAAACTAATCTGATTGGATCTAATACAACAAGAAGCATTCCAGTCACAATAAATAGTGCACAACTTCACCAGCATTGTAGTGTAATGTATCACATAATGTAGTGTATAATATAGAACAGTATAGTATATACTGTTGTCTTGGGCTAAGGATTTTGTTGTAAAGTCTGATTCACTAGGTTTTGCCCATAATCTCCGATGCCCAAATTTTTTGTGAAGACCAAGTCTAACAAATAAACTGATCTCATTTGCGATTTTTTCAACCTAAAAAACTCAGGTAAACAAAATAATCACGGTAGTGATTGGATGGTTTAGTGAGGTCCTCGGATCGTCCCCGCTGGGGGTGGCTTCGGCTTTGGCAAAGTGACAAGGTAAACCTGTGGAAGGATTATTACTAACTTTGCCAGAGGCAAGCAGTGAGGGAGGCCCCCTGCCCAAGCAAACAGGTCAAAGCTACATCTCAAGACCAAGGCGGCATGCGGGTGTAATTTCCGGCAACTTCCAATAGGGTCTCGGGCATGGCAAACTGACACATCACAATGGGCCCCGTGTTCCTCAATGTACAAAGACTCGACTCCGATGTTTATAGTTTTCCAAATTTAATCGTCGAATAGTCAACTATTCTGAGTCACCCCCATTGTGAGTGTAGTGTGTTGTGATGGTCTTTGAAGTGTAGCGCAGTACTATGTTGTATTGTGATGCAGACCTGTCAACCTTGAATAAATGGAATGACTACAATGACACCACCTTTGACGTAAAAAGGGGTCTAAACTCTATCCAGAAAGAGTTGCATGCATAAAATTTAAAGAAAACGGGGGTTCACTTTCATAATTATATCTGTTTTTTAATTTCGTGAAAAGGCTAAAGAAAACATTATATATATTTAAACACAGAGTTTTGTGTTATTATTAGTAATTACTCTGGATGGGTACCATTCACATTTGAACGGATACAAAACCGATTCCCTGTACCTGGTAATTGACACTGGTACTTAACAGTACCATTTTTCGGTACTTTTGTGTGTGTTAATAAATTATAATTGTTTGATAATAACATTTAATTTTTTATGGTAACATTTAAAAAATAGCTGATCATGATAACTGTGCTGTCCAATTGCTATGTCTTATTTATTTTTACATTTGAGTCTAATTTGCAATACAGTTGCAATTTCGAGTACGGTACTGTATATCCTATTACATCATTTATCATAATATATATTATAGTACTGTATATCAAGCCATCAAAGTTTATTTATATAGCCCTTAATCACAAATGCCTCAAAGGGCTTCACAAACCACAACGACATTCTCGGATCTGATCCCAAATTCGGGCAAGAAAAAAACTCAACCCAATGGGAACAATGAGAAACCTTGGTAGGGACCGTAGATGTCAACCCCGACCGGTGCAATGGATGCCGAGTGGATACGGTTAACAATGTGAAAGTCCAGTCCATAGGGAAGTCAGCAGGAAATCCTCTTATAGCCTATCTGAAGTAGCTTTTTCCATTAAGCTAAATGTTTTATGTTGGGCTCTACGAAGTGTTTATGTATAGCTCTTTGATTGTAACATTTATCTTAGTTGTAGTTTTCTTTACCAAATTCGAGGTGTTATAATCGGCATGTAAAATCACTAATCTTAATAGTAGCATCAAGCTATCACATTTTGGAAGAGTGGAGCTTTGCTTTACGTTCGAGCGTTTTCTACCAAGCGTACTTCCTTTGTTGGTGTTGAAAATTGCAGCATTACTTAAAGGGGAACTACACTTTTATTTAGAATTTGACTATCATTCAAAATCATTATAAAAGACAAGAAGATAGATATATTTTTGTATGCATTTTAACTCAAAACAAATAAAAGTCAGTTGAACCGTTAAGGAACCGAATTGTAAGCAGAATCAAAAGTGGAATCGTAACTAGTAAAATCTTATGAATTCACATCCCTAGGCACCACACGATTCGATTAGATTTTTGGGGATTCAGAATGGATTCTCAATCCAAAACCATACTTTTTTTTATTAACATTGGATGCCAGTTCTAAGCTTAACTTCATTCCGCCATAAAATAGATACATTTATTTACTTAAAAGAAAACTGGGTGTGTTTAATAAAATTCTACCCAAAAATGTAATAAAGCAAGTCTGTACAGCAAATATGGTGTCTACATCAAGAATATGATTGGTCTGAATGGCTGGACAGGACAGATTGAAAAACAATTAAAAAAAAAAAAAAGTAGATGGATTTTTGATTTTTTTTAATTGATTAAGAATCGTAACAAATAAGAATCACGGTTATTCTGAAAATCTTTTTTTTTTTTTGACACCCCCACTTAATATGGTAAAATAATGTACAGTATGCGGATACAAGTCCGTGTACTAATTCACTGCATTTGAAACATGTAAGTGCTTTCTTTGTTAGGTGTGCAGAGGACACTGAAGTAAGTGTGTTTATCGCCAACCTCGCTTGTACAGTAAAGCTTTACGCAATGCGTCATTACCTTGATTATCTTTTGCACATTTAGACCATCCAAATTTTGCCAAGTTGATAATGATGCCAAAGCTGCTGTTTGACTAGACTAAATATGAAATATTAGCATATTTATAGTCGTACGTGATGAGGACCACATGCACTGCACACGACTGATTTTACACACATCAACATGTGTGCCACTGGGTTTGTGTGTGTGTTGTGTTAAAAGAAGATGAATGGCTGTTAATGGAGGTGATGCAAAGTATTAAAGAAGTAGTTCAGAGTGCACTTCTGGAAGAGAACGATGTTCAAAGATGAGCTGGGGAACATCAGAGGGAGCATGCAGGCAGGTTCCTAATATTTTGAACGCTA
>NC_084576.2:15392500-15402500 GCF_033978685.3 Nerophis lumbriciformis
CAGCTAACTAAACTATGGAAATGTATAATATAATTCATATAGCAATATGGTCTCACTGCACAGCAGACCAGCAGTTAGCCGAGTCCGTCCATGTTGAGGCACTGAGTGACGCGCCTCGACTGGCTGCTGATCACCGCACCGTCTCTTCTCAGTATTTGAACGGCAAATGTGAAAATTCAGCGATTTTAAAACTGGTGAAGTTAAATGGAAAATAACTTTATAGTATAATCACTGGATACATATAACAATTTAATAATTTTTTTTTCTTTTTACATTTTTTTCTTTCCATGATGGCAGGTGAGGCCCTGCCTCCCCTGCCTCTAGTGACCGCACGTCACTGATATATATATATATATATATATATATATGGGCCTCACCTGCCTCTAGTGACCGCACGTCACTGATAGATATATATATATATATATATATATATATATATATATATATATATATATATATATATATGTGTGTATATATATATATATATATATATATATATATATATATATATATATATATATATATATATATATATATGTGTGTATATATATATATATACATATATATATATATATATATATATACATATATATATATATATATATACATATATATATATATATATATATATATATATATATATATATATATATATATATATATATATACAATTAATTAATGCTAACTTTGTGCAATGTGTAATAATCTTAGCACTTTAATTACCCAGGCCAAGGGCAATGTTCATCTTCCTGAACATATGTAATAAATCAGCACAATTGTACTTTAGCACTACAATCTGCCCTTTACACTTTAACTGCAGTTTAAGATGGCCTGTCTTAAGCTAATGCAGCAACCTACTATTGCTACTTTTAGGTCATGTCATGTACGGTATTTTGTTGTATTGTTTATGTTGTCTAATTTTAATAGACTGTGTTGTATTTACCATTACCATTAGCCTTTAGGTACAATCTGGCACAATTTCATTTTTATGTTCATTAATGTGCATTGTCCCATGTAACAAATAAATAATTAAATTCCTGTCAAAAATATTATATATTTTTTTTCCATCCATCCATCCATTTTCTACCGCTTGTCCCTTTTGGGGTCGAGGGAGGTGCTGGAGCCTATCTCAGCTGCATTCGGGCGGAAGGTTTCCATTTATTATATTCAGTATATGTAATCCATCCATCCATTTTCTACCGCTTGTCCCTCTCGGGGTCGCGGCGGGTGCTGGAGCCTATTTCAGTTGCATTCGGGCAGAAGGCGACCCGCATTCTGGACAAGTCGCCACCTCATCGCAGGGCCAACACAGATAGACAGACAACATTCACACACTAGGGCCAATTTAGTTTTGCAAATCAACCTATCCCAGGTACATGTTTTTGGAGGTGGGAGGAAGCCGGAGTTCCCGGAGAGAACCCACACAGTCACTGGGAGAACATGCAAACTCAACACAGAAAGACCCCGAGCCTGGGATTGAACCCAGGACCTTCTTATTGTGAGGCACACGCACTAACCCCTGTGCGTAATTGTATCCTCTAAAAATGTTTTGAATAAATATTAAACGTGAATATTTCCCCATTATCTAAGCATGTTTCTACATACATGGTTCCTGAGGTTGTTGGCACGATGGGGATGTCTTCAGCCTCCATTGGGATGGACCAGGGAATGTGGAACTGGGGGGCTAACTCTCTCATCACCATGTTCCTGGAGAGACAAAGAAAACACAACTTTAAACTCACATGTCACTCATGCAAGACGGTTTTCAGCTGGCCACTTTAGCGCTAATCCAATTTGCACTCAACTCCTTTCTATGTTTTGCCGCCAAGAAATTAATCCAAGAACTCGTGGGATTGTTAAGCACCTGAGGAATTCTGTTAACACACATGCCGGCTCCCATTTCCAGCACAGAGCATGACCTGCCAGTCAAATTTACGAGTGTGCCTGGAAGGATAGCATGATAAATCACAAACCAGCTAAAGCCGCAAAGCTGTCAGCGGGTATCCCAACGAGCTGTCCTGACGTCTGCATGAATTACAATGCGGTTGCTTGCAGGCAGAAAAACGCAGCCAAGGGTCTTTGATATAAGGCTCAGAAATATAAACAGATCATAATGCCACCATGGATTTGAAGTTGATTGAGTTAAGGTTTTGGGAGGACATTCCTGCCGAATGCAAGCCATTTGAACGCTTCCTCCTTCTCGGTTTAGAGAAGACGCTTACCCCAGCACCTTGGCACAGTCGTCGTAGTACTTCATGGAGTTCTTGACGAAGCTGAAGCCGTTGACGTCGCAGACAAACGAGTGGCCGTTTGCCCGGAGCAGGTCGAAGCCGCACACTGTTTGCTGAAGTCGCGTGGAGTCAAAGTAGACGATAAATGGCAATAAAATCTCAGTGCTACTAGGTGGAAACGAGGATATTAGATAAATGTTTATTGTTTACCTTGAAAGCCAGGCAGACCTTGCGAGCCACTAGTTTCTCCATGGCGGTCAGCATGACCGGGTATCGGATTTCTTTCCCTTCGCTGTCCCGCTCCACCTTCCCATCTAGGGCAGGTGACTTCCGGGCCTCAGCATGAGCGTAGTCCGGACCCACTGTGTACACCTGTGGAACAGAGAACGGCCTCTGGACCTCAAAAACCTTCAAAACTCACCAACAACACTGTACTGTATGTACTAAGTACCTTCACGTCGGTACCGTCTGTAGGCATGAACTCCTCGTAGATGTAAGATCCCGTCTTCCGGACGCTGGTCTCTGGGGAGTACACGCTGCTTCGACTGCCAATCTTGAAGTAGCGAGGAAGCGGACAAACAAACAAAAACCAATAAACAACTTAATTCCGTTCCAGCGCACTTCCTATCATTATGTTTGAGATAGTGGTCTTATGTCTGGTAACAGTGGTCTCTTTTACACAGACTATTGCCTTCAAAACAATATGGCGGGAAGTCTGATAGTATATCTGAGGGCACGACAAATTCAGGAGACAATATTCACCCCATCGCAAAAAATGGTGGGAAAGTCCCAGCTTTCATAGGCTTTATGAAAAATGCAACTGAAGCACCAGAGAAAAAACAAAAACCTGAAGTTTCATTACCTTTCTAAAAAGCCTCTGGCTGCCACCACCTGCAGACGTCGGGTAGTAGATGTAGACATTGTGGTCCTCGGCACACACTGGCTTCTCCACAAAGGGTTTGGGGAAAACCTCACCGTTCACCTCCACGTGGTCTTCCCCTTCCACCAGGTTGCACTCTGAAACGAGATTGGGCTACGGTAATATCAAGTGCAGTGATTTCATTGAACTCTGTTTTGTCTATGAAGATCGAACACAAGGGACCTTCAGGTTTGTCGGGGTCTCGGTTGAGCACACCATAGCGAGGTAGGTCGATACCTTCTTCTTGGAGGATGCGGTACACTTCCCTCCTAAGACAACAATCATACAATAAAATAATCTTTTTCCACTAGAGTTCACCTGTTCATGTGTGTACCTGTCCTGGATGAAATACTGCATGTTGAGATCGTTGATGAGTAGTGGATTCCTGAGCTTGGCGTATTCCACGGCTTTGTCCAGAGGGAAACCTGGACAATCAGTAAATTGCATTTTCAACACATTTTTTTCGCACCAACCAGAAAAAACATTGGCATTTTTCCATGATTCTATTATGAGTAGGGATGTACGATAATGGCTTTTTTGCCGATATCCGATTTTCCGATATTGTCCAACTCTTAATTACCGATACTGATATCAACCAATACCGATATATATAGTCGTGGAATTAACCCATTATTATGCCTAATTTTGTTGTGATGCCCCGCTGGATACATTAAACAATGTAACAAGGTTTTCCAAAATAAATCAACTCAAGTTATGGAAAAAAGTGCCAACATGGCACTGCCATATTTATTATTTAAGTCACAAAGTGCATTATTTTTTTAACATGCCTCAAAACAGCAGCTTGGAATGTGGGACATGCAATCCCTGAAATAATCTTGATACCCACTACAACTATGGGAAACACTCTACTTTGACTTTCACAAAGTGTTTTTTTTTTTTTTTTAAACATGCCTCAAAACAGCAGCTACAAAAACAATGAAGGCACACAGCTTCAGTCCAGAGTATACTATAAACTGGGCTCAACCTGCCCTGTTCTTAACGTATTCGTATGAGTAACAAAAATGTGCAAATAAAAACAAGAAAGGCACAAAAATAAAAAACTGCTTCAGTCTAGACTAGTAGATAACACAGTCATCCTTTAAAGTGCATGAACATTAATAAAACTGCTTCAGTCTAGACTAGTAGAAAACACAGCCATCCTTTAAAGTGCATGGGGGGAAAAAGGCACAAAACATAAATAAAACAGCTTCACTCAGTCCAGACTATTAGTCTATTTGTGCAACAGATGAAGCTCAAAGAGTGGGCTAATTCTTTTTCTCCTTGTCATCACGTGTGAGAGGTAGATTTTTCTGAATGAAAAAACAAGCATTTGCATGGGGTTCTGGGTATTTGTTCTGTTGTGTTTATGTTGTGTTACGGTGCGGATGTTCTCCCGAAATGTGTTTGTCAATCTTGTTTGGTGTGGGTTCACAGTGTGGCGCATATTTGTAACAGTGTTAAAGTTGTTTATATGGCCACCCTCAGTGTGACCTGTATGGCTGTTGATCAAGTATGCTTGCATTCGTGAGTGCGTGTGTCAAGCCGTAGATAGTATGTGACTGGGCCAGTACGCAAAGGCAGTGCCTTCTAGGATTAATTTGGTGCTTTGTACATCTTACTGTGTCCGTGTACACAGCGGCGTTTTAGAAAGTCACAAATTTTACTTTGGGAAACCGATACTGATAATCTTGAAACCGATAACGATAATTTCCGATACTACTTTTTAAAGCATTTATCGGCCGATAATATCGGCGGTTCGATATTATCGGACATCCCTAATTATGAGGATAGGAAAAGTCACATCGGCCTCAAATGACAGTGACTCACATTTTCATGACTGTAGTTTGTGGCTTTATGATCTCCAAATGAGCATAACCCTGTGAAAAATTGCAACTCTTTACTGTCTTTTGACAGTTTTATCCAACATGAAAATAAAATAATATTAGCAAAATTATTATTTCGAAAGTATTCAATTAATGGGGTATATTTTTGGCACCAATTCCAATAAAGTACTATCTATCTATCTATCTATCTATCTATCTTTTTAACATGTTTCAAAAGTTACCTAAATAGTTTATAGCATGGACTATTATCAATTAAACCCATATAAATAAAGCATAGTAAAGATGCGTTCCGCTTATGGTTTTTATGCTTCTGATTCCGATACCGATCATAAATGATAAATAAATGATAAATGGGTTGTACTTGTATAGCGCTTTTCTACCTTCAAGGTACTCAAAGCGCTTTGACACTACTTCCACATTTACCCATTCACACACACATTCACACACTGATGGAGGGAGCTGCCATGCAAGGCGCTACCAGCACCCATCAGGAGCAAGGGTGAAGTGTCTTGCTCAGGACACAACGGACATGACGAGGTTGGTACTAGGTGGGGATTGAACCAGGGACCCTCGGGTCGCGCACGGCCACTCTTCCACTGCGCCACGCCGTCCCTCATGGATCATCTCCGATCATATGTATTAACTGTAATTTTTAAAAATGTATTTATGGTGGGTGCTATTGACAGTGTAACAATATCAATATAATATTTAATCTACTACTATCTATCTACTATTCTTTTAAATCAGGGTTTTTAACTTTTTTGACCTTGGAGCCCAATTTATCCACGACAGAGGGGCCCTGGGCTCACTAAAATATTAACACCAAATTAGTAATTTTAATGTTAATTTTATTCGTATTTCAATCAATTTGCTTTCGTCAGAAAACATGACTTTGGACCACTCAGCAGCAGTCCAGCTGGTGTCGGTCCACTCTGTTTCCTGAGATCCAGGGTCAACGCAGCTGTCTACCAGCAAGTTTTAGAGCACTTCATGCTTCCTGCTGCTGACCTGCTCTATGGAGATGGAGATTTCAAGTTCCAACAGGACTTGGCGCCTGCACACAGCGCAAAATCTACCCGTGCCTGGTTTACGGACCATGGTATTTCTGTTCTAAATTGGCCCGCCAACTCCCCTGACCTTTGCCCCATAGAAAATCTGTGGGGTATTGTGAAAAGGAAGATGCAGAATGCCAGACCCAAAAACGCAGAAGAGTTGAAGGCCACTATCAGAGCAACCTGGGCTCTCATAACACCTGAGCAGTGCCAGAAACTCATCGACTCCATGCCACGCCGCATTAACGCAGTAATTGAGGCAAAAGGAGCTCCAACCAAGTATTGAGTATTGTACATGCTCATATTTTTCTTTTTCATACTTTTCAGTTGGCCAACATTTCTAAAAATCCCTTTTTTGTATTAGCCTTACACAATATTCTAATTTTGTGACACACGGAATTTTGGATTTTCATTTGTTGCCACTTCAAATCATCAAAATTAAATGAAATAAACATTTGAATGCATCAGTCTGTGTGCAATGAATAAATATAATGTACAAGTTACACCTTTTGAATGCAATTACTGAAATAAATCAAGTTTTTCAAAATATTCTAATTTACTGGCTTTTACCTGTATGTATGTATATATACATTATATATATATATATATATATATATATATATATATATATATATATATATATATATATATACACAGAGGTGGGTAGAGTAGCCAGAAATTGTACTCAAGTAAGAGTACTGTTACTTTAGAGTTTTATTACTCAAGTAAAAGTAAGGAGTAGTCACCCAAATATTTACTTGAGTAAAAGTAAAAAGTATGTTGTGAAAAAACTACTCAAGTACTGAGTAACTGATGAGTAACATACACACTCATATCATAAATATATATATATATATATATATATATATATATATATATATATATATATATATATATATATATATATATATATATATATATATATATATATATGTATATATATACATACATACATACACATTGATATATACAGTTTATTATTTATATGTATTTATTTTGCTGTTTTTGTTTACATGTTAAAGGTGTTTTAATGAATATACATGCATGTTTAACATATAGATTCCTTTCTTTCATGAAGACTAGAATATAAGTTGGTGTATTACCTGATTCTGATGACTTGCGTTGATTGTAATCAGACAGTAGTGATGATAACGTCCACGTTTTCAAATGGAGGAGAAGAAAAGTTCCTTCTTTCTGTCTGATACCACATGAAAGTGGTGGATTTTTGGCATCTTATTTGTCCAGCTTCCATATTCGTTTTTATACACTTTACAAGAAATATATTGGCGTCAAACTCCGTAGCTTGCTAGCTTGTTTGCGCTGGCTTTTGGAGACCCTTGTTTTGAAAGCGCAGGCGCGATGGAGCGGCACTTTTATTGTGAAGACAGGAACGTCCTCATGTGCGGTCAGTCTTTAGGCTTTGGACGGGATGTACGGTGGAAATAAAAAAGTATATTTTTTCCTTCACACTTTTGATTGATTGATAGGAACTTTTATTAGTAGATTGCACAGTACAGTACATATTCCGTACAATTGACCACTAAATGGTAACACCCCAATAAGTTTTTCAACTTGTTTAAGTCAGGTCATGTGACCACCTGGCTCTGTTTGATTGGTCCAACGTCACCAGAGACTGCATCTGATTGGTGGAACGAAGTGAAACGTCACCAGTAAGGCAGGCACTTTGAAGGTCTGTCTGACAGACCAAAACAAACAAAGCGTGCATTAACAGATCAATAAAAATTAGTAGCGAGTAGCGAGCTGAATGTAGATAAAAGTAGCGCAGTAAAAGTAGCGTTCCTTCTCTATGAATATACTTAAGTAAAAGTAAAAGTATGTTGCATTAAAACTACTCTTAGAAGTACAATTTATCCCAAAAGTTACTCAAGTAGATGTAACGGAGTAAATGTACCGCGTTACTACCCACCTCTGTATGTATATATATATATATATATATATATATATATATATATATATATATATATATATATATATATATATATATATATGTGGGGAAAAAAATCACAAGACTATTTCATCTCTACAGGCCTGCTTCATGAGGGGAGTACCCTCAATCGTCAGGAGATTTTAATGGGAGCATTCGCATACCATGGTTTATATAGGGCACAGAGTGGGTGGGTACAGGCTGGCCTAGGGGCGTGGTGATTGGTTCATGTGCTACCTAGGAGGTGTTTCCGTCTATGGCGGCATGTTGTTACAATTTCGCTGCGCTTGTTGAGGGATGACAGGTCTGGACGATAGATAATAAACAGTTTCTCTTTCAAGCATAGGTTGCATCTTTTATTACCACTATTGTAAGGTGTGCTGGATGCAAGAATTTGCCATGTTATTGAATATTCAACATTATTGTCTTTGAGGTCCCAAATGTGTTTGCTGAGTTCTGTGGTATTTTGCAGGTTTTTGTTCCTGAAAGAAGCCTTGTGGTTGTTCCATCTGGTTTTGAATTCACCCTCGGTTAATCCTACATATGTGTCGGATGTGTTAATGTCCTTGCGTATTACCTTAGATTGGTAGACAACTGATGTTTGTAAGCATCCCCCGTTGAGGGGGCAATCAGGTTTCTTTCGACAGTTACATGCTTTGTTGGTTTTGGAGTCGTTCTGACTGGGGGTCGACGGCTCATTTGCAATTGTTTTGTTGTGGTTTGAGATGATTTGTCGTATATTGTTCATGCAGCTGTAGCTCAATTTGATGTTGTTCTTGTTGAATACTTTTCTTAGGTTGTTGTCTTTGGGAAAGTGTTTGTCAATCAGGTTGAGGAATTTGTGTCCAATGTTCGTTGAGACGTTTTTGCTGTATGGGGGGTTGTACCAGATGATGCCGTTTCGTTTTCTGTTCTTTTTTGGTTGGTTTCCTGGCGTGGGTTCATAGGTGAGGGTGAAATTGTATCCGCTTTCATCAAGGGCTTTTTGGTACGGGGGGGTTGCTTGGTCAAATTCAGCTTTGCTAGATGACAGCATCGATAGCCTTTTATTGATTCCGGTAGGTATTCTTTTCGTGGTGGTGGGTGGATGGTTGCTGTCATGGTGCACGTATTGGAGTGTTGTGTTGGGTTTCGTGAATGGTTGGTAGCTGTTATTTCTCAGGTTGAAAGTGACGTCAAGAAAGTTGACGGTTTGCTTGTTGGCTTCAATCGTGATCCGTAGGCCGTTCTCTTTGAAAATTTGGCATATGCGCTTCTTGGTATTCTTGCTGCTCCTTGGCGAGGCGCGACACACTGCCAGTCCGTCATCACGGTAAATACCAAGGTTCAGATTGAGGCTAGCGAGCTGGGAGAGGAGGAAACTCCCAACGAGTTCACACGTTTCTGCTCCGTCAAAACTTCCCATAGTGACGTCAAATGTTGCATTGTTCTTTTTTTGCCATGGTGTACTGTTGTGGATGAGAATGGAGTTTTTTGCGTGGATGATGATGTTTCTTTCGTTGCCTGTGATTGAGTCGTAGTCTGAGGCGAAGTCTAGTGCTTGAGTCAGTAGGTCTTGCGTGATGGAAGGGTAAAATTCCTCGATATCAAAGGAGATAAAGTTGTGCTGTTGTTTGTCTTGGATGTTGTTGAACCATTTGATTACTGCTGCTGTATTTCTCCATTGGTTGAGTGGTGTTTTGTCCTTGATTTTTGTGTTGACTCTGTCCAGGATTATTTTGCTGATTTTTCCTATTTCAGATTTAGTTGGGTTTATTAGTCGGCATGTTGGGTTATTTGCGAAGTTGGGTTTGTGATCCTTCAATGTGATGAAGGCTTCCTTGTTGGCTGTGGCGTCCACCCTGTCCTCAATGTCCAGTTCAGCCGCGATCCTTTTATTTTCCAGGTGGATGTTCTGTAAGGTATTGGGTTGCGCTTTTTTGTATGATTTGGTGATGCTTCTGTCCAGTAAGGTGTGGTGTTCTGGTATGTCCATTCTGTAGAAGTTTGTGGTTTTATCGGCAGCTATG
>NC_084576.2:15405000-15495000 GCF_033978685.3 Nerophis lumbriciformis
GTGGAACTGTGGACCAGCTCTATACTCTCGGCAGGGTCCTTGAGGGTGCATGGGAGTTTGCCCAACCAGTCTACATGTGCTTTGTGGACTTGGAGAAGGCATTCGACCGTGTACCCCGGGAAGTCCTGTGGGGAGTGCTCAGAGAGTATGGGGTAACGGACTGTCTTATTGTGGCAGTTCGCTCCCTGTATAATCAGTGTCAGAGCTTGGTCCGCATTGCCGGCAGTAAGTCGGACACGTTTCCAGTGAGGGTTGGACTCCGCCAAGGCTGCCCTTTGTCACCGATTCTGTTCATAACCTTTATGGACAGAATTTCTAGGCGCAGTCAGGGCGTTGAGGGTATCTGGTTTGGTGGCTGCAGGATTAGGTCTTTGCTATTTGCAGATGATGTGGTCCTGATGGCTTCCTCCGGCCAAGATCTTCAGCTCTCACTGGATCGGTTCGCAGCCGAGTGTGAAGCGACTGGGATGGGAATCAGCACCTCCAAGTCCGAGTCCATGGTTCTCGCCCGGAAAAGGGTGGAGTGCCATCTCCGGGTTGGGGAGGAGATCTTGCCCCAAGTGGAGGAGTTCAAGTACCTCGGAGTCTTGTTCACGAGTGGGGGAAGAGTGGATCGTGAGATCAACAGGCAGATCGGTGCGGTGTCTTCAGTAATGCGGACACTGTATCGATCCGTTGTAGTGAAGAAGGAGCTGAGCCGGAAGGCAAAGCTCTCGATTTACCGGTCAATCTACGTTCCCATCCTCACCTATGGTCATGAGCTTTGGGTCATGACCGAAAGGACAAGATCACGGGTACAAGCGGCCGAAATGAGTTTCCTCCGCCGAGTGGCGGGGCTCTCCCTTAGAGATAGGGTGAGAAGCTCTGTCATTCGGGGGGAGCTCAAAGTAAAGCCGCTGCTCCTCCACATCGAGAGGAGTCAGATGAGGTGGTTCGGGCATCTGGTCAGGATGCCACCCGAACGCCTCCCTAGGAAGGTGTTTCGGGCACGTCCGACCGGTAGGAGGCCACGGGGAAGACCCAGGACACGCTGGGAAGACTATTTCTCCCGGCTGGCCTGGGAACGCCTCGGGATTCCCCGGGAGGGGCTGGACGAAGTGGCTGGGGAGAGGGAAGTCTGGGCTTCCCTGCTTAAGCTGCTGCCCCCGCGACCCGACCTCGGATAAGCGGAAGAAGATGGATGGATGGATGGATATATATATATATATATATATTAGAGATGCGCGGATAGGCAATTTATTTCATCCGCAACCGCGGCAGAAAGTCGTCAACCATCCGCCATCCACCCGATGTAACGTTTGATCAGAACTGCATCCGCCCGCCATCCGCCCGTTGTTATATATCTAATATTAATAAAAAATAAAAAAAAAGGGTGAAAACTACGCGAATTGCACCTTGTGCAGACAAGATTTTTCGATCGGACACGGAGGAATTAGTGATGTAAAAGACCACGTTGGGACAAAAAAACACAAGTCTAATGCCGTTGCTAGCGATACAAGTGGAAAACTTTCAACGTTTTTCGTCGCCCAAACAGATTCTTTGGATGTGATAAATGCCGAAGTTTTATTTACGGAGGCAATAATTGAGCATGGACTTCCAATCGCACTGGCTGATCACATGGGACAGTTAATAATGTAATGCAACCTTTAAAAATCATTACGCGGTGATCGCGATCCCAAAAATAAACTTTTCTTGCATGATAATGTCCAGAAAAATTCGCTTTATATTACTATAGAGTCCTTTTAACGAATGAGTTTGATGGTTTATCACAAACCTTAAATGAAAGAAGTCCTTTGTTCTCCTGCAGCATGGCCTTGCTTTGTGTTTGGTGCGCCATCCTGTCGGCTGTATTTCACAGCACGACATACTGTTAAAAGTGTTTATACTATTTATACTTTCAATTAACAAATTGAAGTCTTGTGAAAGGTTGACAGGATAACTGGCATTAACTGTCAAAATAATTTCAAACTATTGAAGTTAGCTTACAGAATAAACATGTCAATCAACCCATATGATTTTTGCTGTAATATTTTTGTTTTGAAAAGTCACTGTGACTGATAGAAAAGTGATGGTTTTAGCAACATTTTAACCTGTCTGAATGCTAATAATCATTTTGCGAGCAAGCAGGTAAGCTGCGCGGGCGGAGCGCGCGGAGTGACCCATGTTACGAGCCCCCGGCCACGGGGGTGGCGGGCAGGTAAGCTGCTTACCTGCTGCGCGTGACGCCGGCCGCGGCGAAAGCGGACGAGGCGGGGTGTCGGTGCGGTGGGCGCGGTAGTGACCCTGGACGTGCGTCGGGCCCTTTTCGCGGATCGCCTCAGCTACGGCTCCCGGTGGGGCCCTCTCGGGGGAAGGAGCCTCGGTCCCAGACCCTGGCGAGGCGTCCCTCCGCTCCGTAAAAGTGTCCATCTCTTTTTTTTTTTTCTTCTGTTGTGGCATATGCTGCAGGTGCCTGCTCGTTTTTCGTATGTGGGTAACAACATTTAACTATGTATATATATTTCCCAATTGGTTTAACTGCCACCCGCAAAAAAAAAAAAAAAAAAAAAAAAAAAAAAAAATCTAATTAATCCGCCCGACCCGCGAGCGGATAAAATCTTATTTTTTTAAATTTCATCCGCCCGATCCGCGGATAATCCGCGGACTCCGCGGTTGTGTCCGCAAACCGCGCATCTCTAATATATATATATATATATATATATATATATATATATATATATATATATACAAACCCCGTTTCCATATGAGTTGGGAAATTGTGTTAGGTGTAAATATAAACAGAATACAATGATTTGCAAATCATTTTCAACCCATATTGAGTTGAATATGCTACAAAGACAACATATTTGATGTTCAAACTGATAAACATTTTTTTTTTTGCAAATAATCATTAACTTTAGAATTTGATGCCAGCAACACGTGACAAAGAAGTTGGGAAAGGTGGCAATAAATACTGATAAAGTTGAGGAATGCTCATCAAACACTTATTTGGAACATCCCACAGGTGAACAGGCAAATTGGGAACAGGTGGGTGCCATGATTGGGTATAAAAGTAGATTCCATGAAATGCTCAGTCATTCACAAACAAGGATGGGGTGAGGGTCACCACTTTGTCAACAAATGCGTGAGCAAATTGTTGAACAGTTTAAGAAAAAACAGTTTCTGTGATGGTATGGGGGTGTTTTAGTGCCCAAGACATGGGTAACTTACACATCTGTGAAGGCGCCATTAATGCTGAAAGGTACATACAGGTTTTGGAGCAACATATGTTGCCATCAAAGCAACGTTACCATGGACGCCCCTGCTTATTTCAGCAAGACAATGCCAAGCCACGTGTTACATCAACGTGGCTTCATAGTAAAAGAGTGCGGGTACTAGACTGGCCTGCCTGTAGTCCAGACCTGTCTCCCATTGAAAATGTGTGGCGCATTATGAAGCCTAAAATACCACAACGGAGACCCCCGGACTGTTGAACAACTTAAGCTGTACATCAAGCAAGAAAGAATTCCACCTGAGAAGCTTAAAAAATGTGTCTCCTCAGTTCCCAAACGTTTACTAAGTGTTGTTAGAAGGAAAGGCCATGTAACACAGTGGTGAACATGCCCTTTCCCAACTACTTTGGCACGTGTTGTAGCCATGAAATTCTAAGTTAATTATTATTTGCAAAAAAAAATAAAGTTTATGAGTTTGAACATCAAATATATTGTCTTTGTAGTGCATTCAATTGAGTATGGGTTGAAAAGGATTTGCAAATCATTGTATTCCGTTTATATTTACATCTAACTAACCCAATTTCCCAACTCATATGGAAACGGGGTTTGTATGTATGTATATACATACATACATACATACATATATATATATACACATACATATATATATATAAAAAATGTAAACCACACTCAGTCAACAGTGATTTACCAGTACTATATGAGCCTACAAATAGTATTTCTTATTGATAACATGTAAACCAGGGGTCTCCAAAGAGCGTACTGGGGTTGGTTTTTTAGTGTCCCGCAGCACACGGAGAAATACAATTAAACACAAAAAGGGGTGGGGGGAACAGAGAAAAAAAGCACAGAGAAAGGCTGTATTGCTAATACTAATAACAACACAAAACCTTGAGTTTTTTAAGCCTTTTAAAAAGGAATATAAAATACTTTGGAATATAAAAATATCAAAGTGGCCCACCCCATCCTTTAATCTTTTAGCTCCTGTCAGTGAGAAAAGACACCCTGGCTGTGTCTACCAAACTGATAACTTAACTAGCATACCGATACTGGCCTTGAGAGCAAGGAAGTAGTGTTAGGTTTTGAGGTACTGAAACTAAGACCTGAAAAGTAACCTTTCTCATGTTGTAAATGCTTACCTTTGGAGTGGAAGGAGATGAGGCAGTCGCACAGCGGCCATTTGTCCACAGGCTCCTCCAGGATGACGTCTTCGGGAAAGATGACCACTTCGATGTAGTCAAACTTGCAGAGGCGCTCCAGTATCTGCGTCATGGGTTTGGACTTGGACTTCTTCATCATGCAGCAAATGCCCACCACTATCAGTCGCTCGGGCGGCTGGCAACAAGGACGGATAAAACTCTTATAATGTAACTTCGCTCAACCAGGTATACAAATATTAACTTGTGCATTAATTCTATATGTACAGTATATCTCTGTAATATAATTGTATTTTTACTCAAAAAGGACTTACTCGATGCAGCACACGTACTGTACCACCAGTGTTACTCATACCACAGATTGAAAATCAAGAACAAAGTAGGCCAACTACAAGCTACCTTAACTAGGGATGGGTACTGTTCACATTTGAACCGATACGGTACCAATTGCTGGTACCTGGGAATCGATACCGGTACTCAACAGTACTCATTTTCGGTTCTTTTGTGTGTGTTAATAAATATAAATAGTTTTTAGTAATAAAATCTTTTTTTTCATTGCAACATTTAAGAATTAGCTGATTAAGATAACTGCTGTTCAGTTGTTAAAGCTTGTTTAGTTATCATCATATAATAATTTGCGAGCATGACATTAACTTGCAATTAAAGTTGCAAGTCCAAAACGTTAGATGGCAGTAGTGTATAGTTTGTGTGATTTTTGTTTTTTGTTGCGCCCTAAAAAGTGTTAATATTTTAAGTATTGTACTTATTACACACCAGCTGTTTGATTCTAACGTGCATCCTAGTTGTAAAATCACTAATGCTAGTCAGTAGCATGTCGATAGCAAAGCCCAAGTATATTAACATCCTGTTAGCGCATATTTTGAAAAGTGGAGCCTTACATTGCTTACGTCGGAACGTTTTTAAGTCAATTGCTTTGTTGGCATTGAAAATTGTAACATTACGTAGAGGTAATTTGGCTAAGTCTGCTCTCAGTGCTGCGGGTGTGACGATATGCCCAACCCAGGTGCTGTAACAAGGCACCGTTGAATTTTACGTGAATCGGTGCCTGGTAGGACTGGTGAATTTTGTCGGTGCCCATACCCCACCTTAACAGACTGTTGACACCAACTTACCGACTCGTCATCATCATCCTCCATGTCTTCTTCTCGGAACATGTCGATCTTCACGTCTGACTCCATGACTCGCACGTCTGACTCGTCATCTTCCACCGGGTCAGAGTCTGCGCTGCTCCGCCTCTGACCTTCTCCGGCTTCTGGTCGTTTGCCGTCACAGAGTCGGGACATTACATGTGTAACATATCGGGATAAAGTCCCAGACAACCAAAAGTTCCACAGTTCTTGGGTGCCACAGATATGTGTCAGGCTTTTCTGAGGAACTTGGCGGTCCAAGTTCAAACCATGTGACAAATCGCCTGCGTGGTAGAACTGATGAGGTAGAAGGTGTGGATTCTGGCTCTAAAAAGACACAGTCTGTGTCAGGACAGCAAAGTTCTGGCCATGAAGGCTAACATGTCCAAGTCTGGAGGCAAAGTAAACTTCACACTGAAGCACTTCCTAGGGACACAAAGAGAAAAAAACACTGTGATAGTTGAGTAACACGTGACTTGAGTAACGTCAACTGTGCAAGGCGCAGGTCGGCGTAGTGTTGCCACATCTGTGATTTGTGAAAAGCAACCTTGGTTATACAACAGAAGAAACGCTCTGTTGACTCCTAAAGGAACTTGGACAACTTCACCACAGAGAAGATAAGTAAAGATAAGAGATACCTAAGGGTTCAGTCTTTGTCGAAATAATTATTGTTCCGCAAGACAAATATTTGCAGTTCATGACAGATGAAGACACAAAGACAGAAGATTTTGACGGAAGCAGAAGGACTGTGCACTGACAAATGTACCTACTACAGTTAAAAATTAGGACATCATAGGACTATAAATCAACATTTGTGGTGCCCCGTATGGGGTGGGGTCAAAACTGCTTTGGAAGACTTGCTGGAATACACGTAACATACAGATATGCTGAATGTTTTGTAATCATTAGACAAATAGTCAATGACATTTGGGCAATTTATGCTTGATGGTGGCCATGTTTTTAACCAATCTTGTTGAAACTTTACACACATCGCTTGTTTCAACAAAATGTCCTGATGATTCAGCTTTACACCCTTAATTGATAGCGGGTGTTTTGTAGAGCGTCTGTAAAAAATACTAAATCAAATCAACTCATCTAAAATGTGGTTCAAACCTTGGGGTTTAATAACGGTGTATTTGTCAGAAAAATAATAACAAAGGTAACAGAGCAAAAAAAACAACAACAAATCTCTTTTGTTGGTAAAGCTTCAAGAGTTGAGTCAGGTGTTATTTTACACGAAGAAATACAATAAATACATGGATAAAGAAATTAGCTCTTTAAATCTTGGTTCTTCTAACTAGCATTAACCGCATTAATGATAACCGCGGTAAAACTCTTACGGTTAGTTTTAAATTCAATTAAAATGACCGAAAAATCATGATTGATAGCTGCACTTTGATAAACTCACAGACTGACTGCCAGCTCGCTAGTCTATATACTAACTTGAAAACAAGAGACATTACCGTCTTTCCCCATTAATAAAGGACATACCCCTATCTAAACTTATATAACTAAGATATTCAATGGTGCACATTGAACCTACAAGCTGCACTCTCCTACAACAGAGTGATCGTTCTATACTCTGAGGAATATGAGATGGAGTTGTTTTTAGTTGACCACAGAATATTCTAGGACGCCACAACGGCAGCCAGAAATAATCCATCCATCCATCCATCTTCTACCGCTTGTCAATAATAAATAATATATTTTATTTGTTATGCACCTTTCATTTATATAAATCTTCAATTTGCTACAGTGCAAACCAATATTAGAATTAAAACAGATAAAACACTAAAACAAAAACACTATCAGTGAAGCATAAGAAACACTAAACATGCAAAATAGGGAGTTTTCTAACTGTCTATTTATCTTAGTTGTTTAAAAAATCAAGTCATAAATTTGGTCACAACAACTGTGATATGAAATTTTCATAGCGTTTTCATCTCTATTTCTAACTTTAAGGTTTCCTAAATGGGGGTCAATTCTGCTTTTATTTTCGGAACAAATGGTCACTGACTTATGGCCAATTTTTAGTCTCCCTGGTGCCCCTGTAAAGTCATTTTGCTTCATGATGAAAATATTTTTTAACTAATCTTGCTCAAATTTTGCTTGTTAGCCTCCTAAAGATGTGTACAAAATGTTGTAATTATTTGGCAATATTCCATCACGTTACAGCGTGTTATTGTAGAGTGCATTGTGTGAGAAATTTGAAGTCAATCTGACTTGTAGGGTTTAGTAACAGCACCATCATATGGTGCATTTGTCAAAAAATAATAGCACAGGCAACATATTAGGGGTGCATGTTTTGACAAATTGTCACCCTTTTATGTACAGCGCGTTAGGAGTAGAAGAGTTGACTTTCTATTGGTGTCTTATTTGTTTTCATTCACTGCACTTATATCGGCAGAAGCTAAATTTCGACCTATTTTACATTAGCTAGATTTGCTAAAAATATGTACAAAGAATGATTTTAAGGTGTTTAGCAACTGAGGGTCTAGTATACAATTAATGGATGTTAGCCAAATGCAGAACAAACAAGAACAATAAGTCAGATGTGTAATGATGCCATGCCAAAAAAAATGGTGGCTCGCTAATTAATTGACAATGGTTTGAGATGTTTTTGTTCCAATAAAGACGACTACGGTCATGGTGCCAGGATATTTTAAGTAACTTTGGTCACAACAATAAGTCATATGAAATGTTTAAATTAGGGCTGCAACGATTAATCGATTGAATCAGTTAGAAAAACAATACTCGATTTATATTCTGTTGCTTCAATTAATTGTTTGAGTATAACTAATGAAAATGTATAAAATCCTGACCACATAAAAGAAGGAAAATTAAGTTGAATAGAAAATAAATAGAAGGTAATAGAAGTGAATCAAAGCTAAAATAAAGTGAAAAAGAAGGTAAATAAAAGGTAAAATCGGTAAATAGATGGTAAAAGAAGTAAATAAAAGGTGAATCAAGTTTTTTAAAAAATGGAAATAGAAAGTAAGACAAGGTAAATCAAGGGTATAGGTCAGGTGTGTCAAACTCATTATAGCTTAGGGGATGCATTGAAGAGAATCTATTCCCATGTGGGCCGGACAGGTAAAATCATGGCATAATAACTTAAAAATACAACTATAACAACTTTAGATTGTTTTCTTTGTTTTACTTCGGCCCAAAATAGCAAAAGCACATTCTGAAAATGTACGTACCACAAATAATCCTCTTGAAAAAACACATCAAGTTAATTGAAAATTCTGAGGAAAAAATTGGTGCAGTTTCAAAAAGACCATGAAGAACACAATTAACTTTCTTAGTGTATCTACAAAGCAATTAAACGTTAAGTCACAAACCATCCAGGATTGAACAAAAAACTAACTAAATAATAAATAAAAACTAATCTATGTATCAACTACGTGATTTGTCATTTCCACATATTAATCCTGTGCGAACTCAATAAACCATACAAACTAAATTAGAAACTATTCAAGAGGGTTGAGTTACTCCCTGCCTGCTCGGCATCATTGTGTATTGATAGAAAAACTAAAGTTGTGCAATGTGTGAACAATTTTAACAAAACAAAAATAAAAACTTAAGACCAGGCCGGATTGAACATGTTCGCAGGCCTGATTTGACCCGCATGTTTGACATCACTGTTATAGGTAGTAGTTAGTTAAAAGATAAAAGAACGTAAATAAAATGTAAATTCAGTAGAAGGTAAACAAAATGTAAAATGATGTAAATAAAAGGTAAAAGAATGAATATAGAAGGTAAAATAAGTTAAATAGACTGTAAATAAAAGGTAAAAGAAGGAATATAGAAGGCAAAAGATAAATCCAGGTAAAAGACAGTCAAATAAGGTAAATCAAAGGTAAAATAAGTTAAATAGAAGGTAAATAGAAGGCAAATAAAAGGTTAAAAAAAGTCATTAAACAGGTAAACAAGGTATAAAGACAGTCTAGGAATGTAAAAATATAGTCTCGGAATGTAAATAGAAAGTAATGAATGTAATAGAAAGTACAAAAATCTTTGTTTATTTTTAACTATTTTCCCTAAAAGGCGCATTGAGGCTATAGAGTGTGTTGTATCCGATTATTCGAAAAATCGGACAAACTAATAGATAGATTACTCGATTACTAAAATATTTGACGGCAGCAGCCCTAGTTCATATCCTTTTATCTCCAACATCTGCCTCATTCTCATCAGATCATGAACTGCTAGTTGCGCAAACTGCAGCGTTGCTACGTCACATGCGCCTACTCGTGCCAACGCTTTATTCTTGGTGGAGGGCTGCCTGTTGTGTCCGAGCATTTTCTGCTGTGACATATCTCAAATGATCTCCCGCTGACCTTGGCGCCTATAAATAACAACGAGACAGGACCTGATGGGCTGAGCCAAGGCCCTGTGCGGATAAGGGGGGTAAAGGTGTACGATTCCTGGTGGTACGGAGCAGCTATACTAACCGAAGATAAGTCATCCTGACTTACTTTTGAGGTGCCGACAAATGGCACTCCATCTAATAGGAACAGAGATAATCGTGGACATAAATACTTGCCAGCGCTCTCATAAGGCACCACGGATGTCACCTCTACACAACACTGCATTAAACCTATTGAACATTGGATTATAGTTTCCTGGCATCTTTCTCTTCTCATTGTACTTCCTGTCTGGCAGCAGCCTTCTCTACAAAACAAAGCCTAAATTAGCATTACCCCACGTGTCACATATGTAGGGTTGCGTGACGACAAAGCTTAAAAAAAAACAAGTGTTTTTAACCTTTGAGACCATAGAAGCCTTTATGGGTCAAAAGTACCAGCTCGCTATCGCCACCATTGTTTTGATTAGATCACAATAAATGACAACAAATGCTGATGATTATTAGCATCTATTATATACAGTATACCACCTATGTCCAATTTCATGCAGAAATAATCATTAGTTGCTAATCTAAGTAAGTGTGCTGCTGTAAAAGGACCACATGTTATCCATATAATAATGAAATTGTTATTTATTATGGTCAATAAAAGCAGCTGCTGAAGTGTGCAATTCATCAAGACAGCAGAGAGCTTCAATATATTATTTTACACAAAAAATCCACATCAAAGCCAGAGCAGTAGCTCTAAGTGTGCCTTTTACACAGTCAACATTTGCTAACTGTGCCTTCCTTTTACAAGATTTGCATTTTTAAAAAGGGTAAATGTGACAAAATAAGGGTAATTATGGCCTTTCCACCTGAAGATTGACCCAATAACCTGCCTACTGTGCTTTTATTTTGAAGGCCTAATTAACCGCCTGGCTACAGGCGGTTAAGTGAGGCTAAGTGGACCTGAAGTCTTTCTGATCCAACGGATTTTTTATTTCACTCAAATTAAAATACAGGGGAAAAAAAGATTACTAATCAAACGGGAAGGCACAAGATCAGGAAGCAATGTCGACTTGAAAGAGGCCTTTGCTTGTGCGGTTCACCTATTCCGCCAAAGACAAAGTATGTTTTCCTTTGTCGTCTGGAAATCTTAATAGTGTGAATGCTGGATGTGAAAAAGGCACGAAAAAAATATATACTTTAGCGTGGACTTTGAATTTTTAAGGCAACAATCATAAACATTTAACTGGCAAGTGAACAACCTGTGCTCAATAAATTGATCACTCTCTATTTCTTGCCTCTTGGTTCGGTTTTCTTCTTTTTATATTTTCAAATATAACTTCAAATCTGGTTACAATTCACTGTCACAAAATCCGAATATTTTAGGGGTACAGCTATCAATTATTTGAGTAATCTATCGATTAGTTTGTCCAATTAATAGAATAAAGCACACATATAGCCTCAATTAAAAAATGTTCTGCTTGCGGTAACTTTAATGCTTTTTTTTCTAATAAATGCACATCATCAACATTGAAGCTGCACTTACAAAAAAACAACCTCTCTGCTGTTTGCCGTCACACTGATCGTGGCACCAACACACGCTAACCATAAAATTATTTCGTAGAGAAAAGATGCAGAAAACAGTGCTGTAGAATCACTATCTAATTTGTGTATTACTGTCCAAAACGGTGCTTGCCTGTAGCGTGACTTATTGGAAACGTAAAAAGAAATACATAAAGTAACTTAAACAAATAAAATATTAACCATCCTTGATTATAAGGAACTTTGTGCACAAAAAAACTTTGCCTGCCATTCACAATCCCAATGTAAGACAAGAAAATATATGTATTTTTTTTTAATGCATTCTAATTTGTAATGTACGACAACTATGAGGTGGCTAACAATGAAGCTAATGAGTCATCTATTGCGCCCCTAAAGCCCTCTAAAAAAGACCCAAAAACGGCAACAATTCTCCATTTACATGTCGTGACCTGCATATGAACCAAGTACTAGCATTTTGTTATTATACGCGCTAACCCAAACACTACTTTTATCGATGCCGTGATCAGAGAGAAAACTAGCTTATGCAGCTATATTGACATATTGAGTTGATGAGCTGCTACATTGCGTCGGAGTTGGTAAAAGTTAATTCTAGATTGTTCCCATTGAGGTTGAGTTTTTTCTTGCCTAAATGCGGGATCAGATCAGAGGATGTTGTTGTGGTTGGTGAAGCCCTTTGAGGCATTAGTGCATAAGGGCTATTTTAAATAAACCATGATTGATTGATTGATGAATCATCTCACTTGTAAAGTAGAAAGTTGTGGACCCAAACTGAGAAGTTGGTCAACTTTGACATTCAACTTGGCGAGAAAGACACAAAAAGACGCTTGTTTGTGTCCACTCGTTTTACCTTTTTGAGGATTATGATCAATTTCTCGTCAAAATGGGAAGATATAAACTTGCCATCAGTCGGCATCCCAGTGAGAGCAAACATTTCACAGTAAGTGATTGTTTTATTATGTTCGTAGTTTGTAGTTCTTGTTTAGCACTTGGCAATAGTGCTACTTGCTGGATCTGCTTATCCCTCAGCTTCTAAAACTTGTAGCTCATCCTCCTTATATCAAGGCTCAAAATATAAGGTTCTGGATCATTATTTGTCTCAAAATAGTCATTGTTGTCTCATGAAGTCTGCCATGAGTAGTAGTAGTTGATGTTATTGAAGGAAATAGCAAACGTGAGGCGTCTGTGAAATTAATGCGCCGCCATATGCTTAAAATGTGCAAAATACGTAAATATTACATGTTAATATGAATGTGCCTGTTACTACATTACTTACAGCGTGTATATAAAACAATGATGGAGGTTTTTTTAAATCAAATTCCCATTACTTCCATTATTAGCTGACTCTTGTTAGCGTTTAACTTCAAGTTAGATTACATTAAAAAAAAAAAAACATATGTTGTGAATGACAGGCACAATTCGAAAAAAAGTACAGTTCCCCTTTAGTACTAATTGTTTTATATGTTATTTAATACTGTTTTTTCTTCATTATTTTACATTCTGTCTTTATAATAAACCCACCATAAAAGTCAAAAGTTTGTAAGGGCGAAAACTAACAATCAGCAGCAGCTTGTACACTTGTATACAGTATATATATATATATTCACAACACACTATTAACAATATTGCTTTAAGCTGACGTTGCCTGACCACACAAATCATCGGTTAAGCACACAATTCAGAACTAGTAGAATAAAAGTGATCAAAGATAAACTAAACAAAAGTTGTGGAGAGCAGCGTGTTACCATGAATGAGCGTGGGAAAATCAACTTCCTGACTTCACTCCGCTTTGTGGAAATAAGACACAATTTCTTCAAACGGTTTTCAACACCACGCGTTTAACGACAAGCTTTGGCGGCCACGATGGTTAACAAAAGCAGCGGTACTTACCGGGGGCACAAAAAGGTCGTTAAAAAGTGTCCGCTACGGTATCCACTTCCTTGTTTCTCCCGCAGCCAGACTGAAGTGAACGGAGAGGAAGCTGACGCTGGAGTTCACGTCCGGTCAGCGGCTGCCGAGCGAGCACCGCGTCCGTACCCGCTTTGGTGCTCGCTTTACACGGGGAAAGCAGGGTCGGCTCCCCGCGACGGTGCTGCCACTCGGCGGTCATTGCTGGTACTGCAACGCACACGAACTACCGGGTTAACCGTTAAAAAAATTATAGTGCCTTTTTGAATTCATATTTCTATAACAAATAATGCACACATTTAAGATCATTTTCACATTCAGTTACATTTATTCCTATAAAGCTCTAAATAAATAAAAAAATATAATAAATTATTCAGTATCAGCTTTATTGGCCAAGTATGCTTAAAACACAAGGAGTTTGACTTGGTAGGCTCTGCTCTCTTGTTCGATGTAAACAATTAAATATTAACGACTAACTACAAATTCAAACAAGTACCTAAATAACTAGTATGTGCAAGACTAATAAATAATAGTGCAGTGGTGAATAACGATAAAACAAAAAGATGGTGACGTGAACATGCGTTAGTACATTTTTGACACAGTAAAATTATATACATTTTTATATTAAATTTAAATGATATACGTTTTAAAATATATTACATATTTTTCAATTTTTTTAATCAGGTGATTCTTTGGCGTACCACTAGATAGAGCCCGCGTACCACTTGTTCCACAGTTTGCGAATCACCGTTGAACGTCATACCTTTTCTTTGTTACTTTATTATTTTTTAGCTACTCAGGTTTATCCAAGAGTGTGATTTAATACAGAAAATTATCCTTATACGCAAGGCAAGGCAAGTTGATTTACAGGTATGGAGCACAATTCGTACACAGGGCATTTCAAAGTGCTTTACAGAATATTATAAGAAGGCAAAAATAAAAATGAAAAATGATCATAAAATACTTATAATTCAAAATTAAATCATAAAATAAAATCGTCACTGAAACAATTATAATTCAAATTAAAATAAAATAGTTTAGATAAAATACTTTCAGTTGTCTAATGCACAATTAAATAAAAGTGTTTTCAGCTTGGAATTGAACATTGTCAGCGTTGAGGCCTGTCTCACATCTTCTGGAAAACTACATTATTCCAGATTTTAGGAGCATACGACTGAAACCGGTATAAAGGCAGAATTTTCAAACATTGTTTGTACTAAATCTCATTCGATACGGTTTTACATCTAAAATATACATTTTAATTGGCGAATCTTTCCATTTCAGACTTCAACTAGATTAACAGTATAGGTTAGAGCATAACAAGAACCACATTGATCTCTTTTCTTGGCTTCCCTTTGAGTGCCGTATCCGGATGGCAGCCAGACAGACTACCTGGTATGGTTGATGGCAGCCTGGCGTGCCGTCAAGAAATCCATCCCATCATGCAACGGTGAGGGGTGCATGAGAAGCCTGGTCTGTGTCGCGTGCATAAGGAAGTAGTGTTCTCTGCAGAAAAAAACCCCAAAGAAATAGCAACTTAAAATCTCCCTACTTCTCGTCATTCTCTATCAGTGCCTATGCTGCATCCAAATTATCACCTGATGTTATGTAATGCGTCTTAAAAAAGAGAAAATTGAATGAAGGCCGCAGTGTTTCGCTCGCAACGTATCGCAGCGGCTTGTTGCGCGCCTCCGGACAAACAAGTCTTTGTTGTCGGGATTTGGCCTTCACGGAAGAGTAAAAAAGATCCGTCGGACACTCTAAGATTAAATTAACCTCCATTATCTTCGTTGAAATGACAATATTATATATATTTGCCATACGTCAGTAACAGTGTGCATCCAAAATGCTTGTATTCTTACCAAACTGGTAATGTTTTAGGTCATATTTTTAACGGTCATACAAAAAGATAAAGAAACATTTAACTGCTAACAAAAATTACCTAATAAAACTAAAGTGGTGCATGACATTTTTTGTAATAGCCACAAATTGTGGTATATTGTGTTATATGTGACCATGTCTGTTGGCATTTTGTGTTGGTTCAATTTTTTTAATACCATGACTAGGGAAGGTTGTTTGCACTAGGTCATATAAATGAATGCTGCGCTTGGTGTCATTCAAAGCATGTTAAGTGGTCATAGCCCTCTGGACCATGCAGATGGTGACAAAGCAGTAGTATTTCAAAATGAATTAAATCTCCTAAGGGCCAGATTTTTTATAAACTCATGATGTCTCGCGGGCCAAATTAAAGGCGCCGGCGGGCCGCATATTGCTGCAAATGGCTCGCAGGCCATAACTTGGACACCCCTCCAATAATAGCGAAACATTTTAATAATGGACATAAAAAGCCCTAATAATACATTCTTTAATACACTGAATCCAAAAACATGCCTCCAACAGTTATAAAACATATTTTAAATTAATGTTTAAACATTGATAAATAAGGATGTAACGGTATTAAAATGTCACAGTGCGGTATTATCACGGTGTAAAAGCTGGGGTACCTAATTTATATTCTTTAACTAAAAAAATCATATTAGCATCATACAGTATATCATAACAGTAATCATTTCTGAGGAAAAAAACATATGTCTGTGTGCTGTCTGTGCCCTATCCATCCATCCATTTTCTACCGCTTGTCCCTTTTGGGGTCGCGGGGGGTGCTGGAGCCTATCTCAGCTGCATTCGGGCGGTAGGCGGGGTACACCCTGGACAAGTCGCCACCTCATCCCAGGGCCAACACAGATAGACAGACAACATTCACACTCACATTCACACACTAGGGCCAATTTAGTGTTGCCAATCAACCTATCCCCAGGTGCATGTCTTTGGAGGTGGGAGGAAGTCAGAGTACCCGGAGGGAACCCACGCAGCCACGGGGAGAACATGCAAACTCCACACAGAAAGATCCCGAGGACTACTCAGGACCTTCGTATTGTGAGGAACATGCACTAACCGTGCTGCCCGTCTGTGCCCTATAATTAAGTATTTTAGTAAATAAAACCCCGGAAGACAAAATCATTTGTCTTCCTGGCAGTCAAATATTACTCCAGATCCAATCACAGGATTAAGAGAAAGGAGGGGTGAGCAGAGCCCACGAAGGAGCCTCCTCATTGGCTGACGCGATGTATAGTAAAGCGCGTGCACAGTTAGGGCAGGGCGATATATCGAGTTTGTAAGATGTATCGATATATATTCATTAGTATCGCGGTACAATACTAGTATACCGTACAACCCTACTACAAACATGTATTTTTAAGTGCAAATAATTGTGCATGAACATCCACTTTTTCAAGCAAATATTAAAAAAAAAAAACTTACAGTTGATATCTACAAAGTAAACAATGTAAACATCCAGTGTAAAGAAATAACGTTCACTTTAGTGCCTTTCAACTTTTACGTTCTGAGAAGCAACGTCCTCTACAGTGGACTTTTTTATATATCAGTTTGGAAAATGCTGTTTCTCAGAAAAGTTAGCGAACAATTTAACTTTTAATAATGTAAATACCTCACACACTGACGTTTAGCTTCGCTGGCTTCAAATATCTTTGCTGGGTGGGCGACGTGTCCAGGGTGCACCCTTCCTTCCCCCCCCGTGACATCGCAAAAGACAAGCGGTGCGAAAATGTACGCTACAGACAATGAATGAGAATTTATCAAGTAGCTTTTCAGTTTACACGTATTTCCCACGTGACCGGCTGGCTCTGTGTTGCCTCGGAACGCAGACTTTCTTACCTCAGCCAAAGAGGTCATGTTTTCGCCACGGTTTGTTTGTGTGTTTGTCAGCAACATAACTCGGTTATGGGTGGATTTTGATGACATTTTCAGGAAATGTCCACAAAAACAATTCCTCTCATCTTCGAGGAACACTTCACTTCCTGCTTACGGCCTTCCACGCCCCCACCTCGCTCTGCGCAGAGGATTCTGGGAGATGTAGTTTATTTCAGACCTGGCCAATGCTAAAGCGCCAGAAAAAAACTACACCCACAAATTTTTGTGTGATACCGTCACACGTCACGGCATAATTTGGGAAGACTTTGAAACCGCAATACCGTTACATCACTATTGATAAATGATTATAGTTGTACACTATACAGTGTTGTACTCACAAAACGTGCAGTCACATACGGCATGCAATATGTCTTGTCGAAGCATCTTTCTGCTGGAATTGTGAATTTTACTTGTAAGATAGCACCCTCTTTTTACCCCCACAGGTAGCGCCATCACACCACTTTTTAATTCAGGTTACCATAAAATAACTAATTATAATTTAAAAATCTGTGAATATGCAGCGGAGCAAATGCCGAACCACATATAGGCCGAAATTTGATGTGTTTATAAATTGTATTATTCATGTTTGCATCTTGGGCAGCACGGTGAGAGAGGGGTTAGTGCATCTGCCTCACAATACGAAGGTCCTGAGTAGTCCTGGGTTCAATCCCGGGCTCGGGATCTTTCTGTGTGGAGTTTGCATGTTCTCCCTGTGGCTGCGTGGGTTCCCTCCGGGTACTCCGGCTTCCTCCCACCTCCAAAAACATGCACCTGGGGATAGGTTGATTGGCAACACTAGATTGGCCCTAATGTGTGAATGTGAGTGTGAATGTTGTCTGTCTATCTGTGTTGGCCCTGCGATGAGGTGGCGACTTGTCCAGGGTGTACCCCGTCTTCCGCCCGATTGTAGCTGAGATAGGCTCCAGCGCCCCCCGCGACCCCAAAGGGAATAAGCGGTAGAAAATGGATGGATGGATGTTTGCATCTTCTTTACAACATTATATTTGTGCGTGCCATGTATATTTAATTGTATTGTATTGTTTGGATTCAGTCACTCCAGGAATTTGCGATGTTGTGATCTCCCCAATTCATGTAAAATTAACCAATCCTCATGAATTATGTGCGGCCTCGCAATTTCTTCCTGCATTTTTTCGCCAATCGGCGTCATTCTTGCCAATCGAATTAGTCTCTGAGCAGCGCTCAAAAGCGCACGTCAATTGTCTAACCCGGGGGTCGGCAACCCGCGGCTCTCGAGTTCTTTAGCGCCGCCCTAGTGGCTCCCTGGAGCTTTTTCAAAAATGTATGAAAATTGAAAAGATGGCGGAAAAAATTAAATTTTTGTTTTAATATTGTTTCTGTAAGAGAGCAAACATGTGAGAATGTGAATGTTATCTGTCTATCTGTGTTGGCCCTGCGTTTCGGGGGAGACTTGTTAAAAAGTTAAATTGAAGTACCAATGATTGTCACACACACACTAGGTGTGGTGAAATTTGTACTCTGCATTTAACCCATCCCCATGTTCACCCCCTGGGAGGTGAGGGGAGCAGTGGGCTTCAGCGGTGCCGCGCCAGGGAATCGTTTTTGGTGACTTAACCCCCAATTCCGACCCTTGATGCTGAGTGTCAAGCAGGGAGGTAACGGGTCCCATTTTTATAGTCTTTGGTATGACTCGGCCAGGATTTGAACTCACAACCTACCGATCTCAGGGCGGACACTCTAACCACTAGGGCACTGAGTAGTCCAGGGTGTAACCCGCCTTCCGTCCAAATGCAGCTGAGATAGGCTCCAGCACCGAAAGGAACAAGCAGTAGAAAATGGATGTTTGGAAGGAAGAGAGCAAACATAACACAAACCTTCCTAATTGTTAGAAATTACACTGTTTATATTAAACATGCTTCACTGATGAGAGGATATGGCGAGCGCAGTTTAGTCCTACTAATTTCGGCGGCCCTTGAACTCACCGTGGTTTGTTTACATGTCCAACTTTTTCCGACGCGGCCACAGTAAGACGAGTTTTATGCCACTCCTTCTTAGTCTCATTTTGAGACTAAGAAGGTGAGCTTTGTTGACGTTATTGACTTGTGTGGAGATCTAATCAGGCATATTTGGTCACTGCACAACTGCAAGCTAATCAATGCTAACGGGACGGCGTGGCGCGGTTGGGAGAGTGGCCGTGCCAGCAACCTGAGGGGTCTTGGTTCAATCCCCACCTACTACCAACCTCGTCACGTCCGTTGTGTCCTTGAGCAAGACACTTCACCCTTGCTTCTGATGGGTCGTGGTTAGGGCCTTGCATGGCAGCTCCCGCCATCAGTTTGTGAATGTGTGTGTGAATGGGTGAATGTGGAAATAGTGTCAAAGCGCTTTGAGTACCTTGAAGGTAGGAAAGGGGGCGGTATAGCTCGGTTGGTAGAGTGGCCGTGCCAGCAACTTGAGGGTTGCAGGTTCGATCCCCGCTTCCGCCATCCTAGTCGCTGCCGCTGTGTCCTTGGGCAAGACACTTTACCCACCTGCTCCCAGTGCGACCCACACTGGTTTAAATGTAACTTAGATATTGGGTTTCACTATGTAAAAGCGCTTTGAGTCACTAGAGAAAAGAGCTATATAAATATAATTCACTTCACTTCCCAAAAGCGCTATACAAGTATAACCCATTTAACATGCTATTTAGGCTAACTGTATGTACATATTGCATCAATTTGCCTCGTTTGTAGGTATATCTGAGCTCATTTAATTTCCTTTACTTATGTCCTCTGTGTGTTTAATTCATATTTGCATGTCTCATGGTATTTTTTTGTCATAAAAAAATACAATCACGTGTGCTTACGGACTGTATCCCTGCAGACTGTATTGATCTATATTGATATATAATGTAGGAACCAGAAATATTAATAACAGAAAGAAACAACCCTTTTGTGTGAATGAGTGTGAATGAGTGTAAATGGGGGAGGAAGGTTTTTTGGGTTGGTGCACTAATTGTAAGTGTATCTTGTGTTTTTTATGTTGATTTAATTAAAATTTTAAAAAAATAATGCTAAATAAATAAATGATATATGGGTTATACTTGTATAGCGCTTTTCTACCTTCAAGGTACTCAAAGCGCTTTGACAGTATTTCCACATTCACTCATTCACACACTGATGGCGGGAGTTGCCATGCAAGGCGCTAACCAGCAGCCATCAGGAGCAAGGGATGAAGTGTCTTGCCCAAGGACACAACGGACGTGACTAGGATGGTAGAAGGTGGGGATTGAACCCCAGTAACCAGCAACCCTGCAATTGCTGGCACGGCCATTCTACCAACTTCGCCACGCCGTCCCTACATAATAAAAAAAACTTTTTTTTTCTTTTCTTGTGCGGCCTGGTGGTTGGGGACCACTGCTTTAGATGATCCAACCTCCTTCCAAACTGATATAAGGTTTTTTGATTGGGGTCTGATCATGACGAGGCGTTGATGTCGACGCCATTATCGCCCCCTTGTGTTGTAAAAGTATACTTCCTTCCACAATCTCCAACCTTCCTGAAATTTATGATGGTGGGTCAGGCATTGGGACGAACGTGACTGCATGTGTAATGCGTGCCCGCCGACTCGCGTGAACCCTGAGGTGTAAGGTGGAGCGAGGGTTAAATTTAATTTGCAATGCTGACCTAGCGAGGAGACAGCACTTACATATTAGAGATGTTGACGTGTGATGATAAGCTCCCATCAGCTTCCATTTACCAACAAAAATATACCCCTATTAATCGTTTTTAATAGTTAATTTTTTGGTTGAAATTCTGTACTTTTTTAAGGTTACGTCTACATTGATAACAAATTCATAAAATCAGAATTTGATTCAATGTTACAAAAAAATAGGCCTCAACATTGCAATTTTTGTGACAACTTTCTGAAAAAGCTTCCTCAAATTCATGCAGTTTAGGCCAGTGGTTCTCAACCTTTTTTCAGTGATGTACCCCCTGTGAATTTTTTTTTAATTCAAGTACAACCTAATCAGAGCAAAGCATTTTTGGTTGAAAAAAAAGAGATAAAGAAGTAAAATACAGCACTATGTCATCAGTTTCTGATTTATAAAATTGTATAACAGTGCAAAATATTGCTCATTTGTAGTGGTCTTTCTTGAACTATTTGGAAAAAAAAGATAGGTTTTTATTTATATTTATAAAGGATTTTTGAATTGTTGCTATTTTTAGAATGTTTAAAAAAAATCTCACGTACCCCTTGGTATACCTTCAAGTACCCCCAGGGGTTGAGAACCACTGGTTTAGGCCACAGAAAAAAGCCAGTAAAATCCTGGAAGGGCTGCATATCGTACTGAACCTCTTCTACTGTATGACGCTGTATGTTCCAGTCTGCGTTCTACGGTTATCATCACACTCTCTCTCTTTGCCATCACTAGTAAACATCTGTATGACATCACAAAAAAATTTTTTTGGGGTTGAACTCCAAATCGAACAACTTTTGTGATGTTTGGCTTTGGATATATCACTGTATTATCATTATTGTACATATAATGTGTCATAATCCAGAGTTTTATCTTACGAGAACATGGAATGAGGCTTTTTTTTTTTTTTAAGGAATCCTCCTATGCCTCACCGAAATATTTGGTGGGTGGATCCAGACATTTATGGGGGTAGAACTAGGACCTCCTCCATGTAAAGTCGTGAACAGACGTGGTCACCATAGCTGTCAGAGCATCTCACACATCCTCATGTATGCATGTAAATTTAGTGAGCGCAGCATCGGTCAGCAGCCATAAAGCCGCCATTGACAGCCACAGAAGGCTGCAAAAAAACTGCAGCCCTCCCACTTGACGGACTGCAAGAGACTATGTCAACACACACGCACGCACGCACGCACGCACACACGGGTCAGGAGGAGATGCTGGGCCAGACCTGAGTGAAAGAAAGTCTTGATGGCACACTAACACACTCCCACTGTACGTGGAGATGATTTAATATCCATTTAATGACTGTAAAATGAATAAAAATCAAGCTCATAATCCTATATCATGTCGTACAAATCCCCATCCAATGTATTAGAACAGGGGTGTCCAAACTTTTTCCACTGAGGGCCGCATATTGAAAAAACCCAAGCATGCGGGGGCCATTTTGATATTTTTTTGTTTTCAAAATTTTTTTTTACCTTAAGGCTCCCCCCAAGTTTTGTTCCAGGGCCCAGGAAGGGTCTCAGTCATAAAAATGTAAAAAAAAAAGTCATATAATATTATTATACATTTTTTATTCAACACTTAACCCAGCAGGCACAAGACATTGGTACAACGTAGGGTTGTGCGGTAGGGCTGTGAATCTTTGGGTGTCCCACGATTCGATTCAATATCGATTCTTGGGGTCACGATTCGATTATACATAGATTTTTTTCGATTCAACTCGATTCTCGATTCAAAAACGATATTTTTCCGATTCAAAACGATTCTCTATTCAGTCACTACATAGGATTTCAGCAGGATCTATGTGGTAATCTGAAATTCATTGCTCAATTCTGTTTTGTTTGTCACCTGTTCACTCTCTCTCTCGTCCACAGTGTGGGGTGCAGCTGGTGCGAGGCAGCAGCACACACCTGAGGACAATTAAGACAAGATGGCGGCGCCCTGATGGCAGCGGCTTGCAGACGCTCTTGGAAGTGTAGAGCGATTTGGCAAAAATACCCGTCAATTCTGTCTATTTCATGGCTGGCTCACAGCGTGGACACTTCGTGATCAGATACGACCGACAGACGATTCTGGATGTGGATAGATCGGGCCGTTATAGGCTGAAAGATGCGGTTACTTTCGACCTCCTCGCTAGCATGGGGATTCTTCGCCGGCTACATCCAGCGGCCTCTAAAGCAGCGGAGGTAAGTGCCAGCGGGGACCGTCAACGGAAGACACGTAAGCGGTGTGAGCGGAAGCAGAAGCGGGGATGCCGAGCGGGGCTAACAACAAAGCGAAAGGCTAATCCTCAAAGAAGCGCTAGTCCGGGTGAGAAGTTTGTTAAAATAGAACTAGCCAGCGCCAGGCTGGATAATACCTGCACACATAGCAACTATTTTAGAACAATACACAACTCAAATTTTTTTTTTTCTGTGTCAGAAGTAGACATGCACTCTACTGAGGTGGCAAGTTATGATGCGTTCGGTTTATCACAACATCAAGCAAACAATCGGAAAATTCCCGTCATATCAATTCCTAGATATGGTCGAAATTATTTAAAGTGCACTACACATAATAAACACAACATTATTAATATTGCTACTACGGATAATTTCAACAAAAACTCCTCAAAACAGCCCACTACCTATAATATGGGCTTCTTAAACATAAGATCATTATCTTCCAAAACGCTATTAGTTAATGAGGTCATTAGAGACAATAATCTTGACGTTATTCGTCTCGCCGAGACCTGGCTCAAACCAGACGATTTCTTTGCGCTGGGTGAGGCGTCTCCTCCTGGCTATGCGGGAGCGCATATTGCCCGTCCCATTAAAAGGGGTGGGGGAGTTGCACTCATACACAATAAAAACTTTAATCTTACCCCGAACCTAAATAATAAATATAACTCGTTTGAGATGCTTACAATGAGGTTTGTCACACCGCTGCCTCTCCACCTGGCTGTTATCTACCGCCCCCCAGGACCCAATTCGGACTTCATCAGTGAATTTTCAGAGTTCGTTGCTGATTTAGTGACGCACGCCGACAATATAATCATAATGGGGGACTTTAGTATCCATATGAATACCCCATCGGACCCTCAGTGCATGGCGCTCCAGACTATACTTGATAGCTGTGGTCTTACACAAATAATAAATGAACCTACGCATCGCAACGGAAATACGATAGATCTAGTGCTGGTCAGGGGTGTCACCACCTCCAAAGTTACGATACTCCCGTATACTAAAGTAATGTCCGATCATTACCTTATAAAATTTGAAGTTCTGACTCATTGTCAACAAACTAATAATAATAACTACTATAGCAGCCGCAACATTAATGCTGCCACAACGATGACTCTTGCTGGCCTACTGCCTTCGGTAATGGCACCATTCCCAAATTATGTCGGCTCTATTGATAACCTCACTAACAACTTTAACGACGCCCTGCGCGACACCATTGATAGTATAGCACCGCTAAAGCTTAAAAGAGCCCCTAAAAGGCGCACCCCATGGTTTACAGAAGAAACTAGAGCCCATAAATTATCATGTAGAAAGCTGGAACGCAAATGGCGCGCTACTAAACTTGAGGTTTTCCATCAAGCATGGAGTGATAGTTTAATAACTTATAAACACATGCTTACCCTAGCTAAAGCTAAATATTACTCAAATCTCATCCACCTCAACAAAAATGATCCGAAATTTTTGTTTAGTACAGTAGCATCGCTAACCCAACAAGGGACTCCTCCCAGTAGCTCCACCCACTCAGCAGATGATTTTATGAATTTCTTTAATAAGAAAATTGAACTCATTAGAAAGGAGATTAAAGACAATGCATCGCAGCTACAACTGGGTTCTATTAACACAGATACGACTGTATCTACGAAGGATACCGCCCTCCAAAATAGTTTCTCTCTCTTTGATGAAATAACACTAGAGGAATTGTTAAGATGTGTCAATGGGACAAAACAAACAACATGTTTACTTGACCCATTTCCTGGGAAACTCATTAAGGAGCTTTTTGTATTATTAGGTCCATCAGTGCTAAATATTATAAACTTATCACTTTCCTCTGGCACTGTTCCACTAGCATTCAAAAAAGCGGTTATTCATCCTTTGCTCAAAAGACCTAACCTCGATCCTGACCTCATGGTAAACTACCGGCCGGTGTCCCACCTTCCGTTTATCTCGAAAATCCTCGAAGAAATTGTCGCACAGCAGCTAAATGAACACTTAATGTCTAGCAATCTCTGTGAACCTTTTCAATCCGGTTTCAGGGCAAATCACTCTACGGAGACAGCCCTCGCAAAAATGACTAATGATCTACTGCTAACGATGGATTCTGATGCGTCATCTATGTTGCTGCTTCTTGATCTTAGCGCTGCTTTCGATACCGTCGATCATAACATTTTATTAGAGCGTATCAAAACACGTATTGGTATGTCAGACTTAGCCTTGTCGTGGTTTAACTCTTATCTTACTGACAGGATGCAGTGCGTCTCCCATAACAATGTGACCTCGGACTATGTTAAGGTAACGTGCGGAGTCCCCCAAGGTTCGGTTCTTGGCCCTGCACTCTTTAGTATTTACATGTTGCCGCTAGGCGACATCATACGCAAATACGGTGTTAGCTTTCATTGCTATGCTGATGACACCCAACTCTACATGCCCCTAAAGCTGACCAACACGCCGGATTGTAGTCAGCTGGAGGCGTGTCTTAATGAAATTAAACAATGGATGTCCGCTAACTTCTTGCAACTCAACACTAAGAAAACGGAAATGCTGATTATCGGTCCTGCTAAACACCGACATTTATCTGATAATACCACCTTAACATTTGACAACCAAACAATTATACAAAGCGACTCAGTAAAGAATCTGGGTATTATCTTCGACCCAACTCTCTCCTTTGAGTCACACATTAAGAGTGTTACTAAAACGGCCTTCTTTCATCTCCGTAATATCGCTAAAATTCGTTCCATTTTGTCCACTAGCGACGCTGAGATCATTATTCATGCGTTCGTTACGTCTCGATTACTGTAACGTATTATTTTCGGGTCTCCCTATGTCTAGCATTAAAAGATTACAGTTGGTACAAAATGCGGCTGCTAGACTTTTGACAAGAACAAGAAAGTTTGATCATATTACGCCTATACTGGCTCACCTGCACTGGCTTCCTGTGCACTTAAGATGCGACTTTAAGGTTTTACTACTTACGTATAAAATACTACACGGTCTAGCTCCAGCCTATCTTGCCGATTGTATTGTACCATATGTCCCGGCAAGAAATCTGCGTTCAAAGAACTCCGGCTTATTAGTGATTCCCAGAGCCCAAAAAAAGTCTGCGGGCTGTAGAGCGTTTTCTATTCGGGCTCCAGCACTATGGAATGCCCTCCCGGTAACAGTTAGAGATGCTACCTCAGTAGAAACATTTAAGTCCCATCTCAAAACTCATTTGTATACTCTAGCCTTTGAATAGCCCCCCTTTTTTTAGACCAGTTGATCTGCCGTTTCTTTTCTTTTCTCCTCTGCTCCCCCCTATCCCTTGTGGAAGGGGAGACACACAGATCCGGTGGCCATGGATGGGGTGCTGGCTGTCCGGGGTCAGGACCCGGGGTGGACCGCTCGCCTGTATATCGGTTGGAAACATCTCTGCGCTGCTGACCCGTCTCCGCTCGGGATGGTTTCCTGCTGACCCCACTGTGGACTGGACTCTTACTGTTATGCTGGATCCACTATGGACTGGACTCTCACAATATTATGTTAGACCCACTCGACATCCATTGCATTCGGTCTCCCTAGAGGGGGGGGGGGGGTTTACCCACATATGCGGTCCTCTCCAAGGTTTCTCATAGTCATTCACATCGACGTCCCACTGGGGTGAGTTTTTCCTTGCCCTTATGTGGGCTATACCGAGGATGTCGTTGTGGCTTGTGCAGCCCTTTGAGACACTTGTGATTTAGGGCTATATAAATAAACATTGATTGATTGATTGATTGAATTAAGTAGCAGCCGATTTTACCTGGCTGCTGACAACATGTGAGCGCCGGAACTTTGTCTTCTGCTTGCAACAGACACACATGTTGTTGGTCTTGCCAGAGAACTCCGTAGTTCGTCTTGTGCCCATCTTCTCAGGTTTGCCTGTATTTTTCCTAGCCTTGTCTAGCGTATTTATTTTGTACTTTGTTTTTCTGTTTACTTCTTTCATTAAGTATTCTTCCTAGCCTTGTTTAGCGCTTTTATTTTGTACTTTGTTTTTCTGTTTACTTCTTTCATGAAGTATTTTTCCTAGCCTTGTCTAGCGCTTTTAGTTTTGTGCATTTTGTCTCTCTTAGTAGTTTTTTTTACATGGTGTGTTTTTTGCGTTTACCACCATCGCCTTTGTTTTGCTACTTTGTGTTTTCTCCTGAATAAAGGAAGAACTATTGTCCACTCACAATACGTCTCTGCATCCTTGGGATCCACCTCACCAATTCCTAACAATCTACCCCAGTGTAGGTCCTAGAGGTCCAGCGATACCAGGTAAGAGCTACTCAGCTTGCTCTAGTCACAGCTTCCCCCACTTTTAGCTTTGTCTCTCTGTAAAGTGAAGGTACAACATTGTCTGTAAAAACCGAGCGTGATGGGATGTCATACCGTGGCGCAATAGTTTTGATCATGAACCTGAAGCCTTTTCTCGCCACTGTGCTGTATGGTCGCAGGCATACTTGCCAACCTTGAGACCTCCGATTTCGGGAGGTGGGGCGTGGGGGGCGTGGCTAAGAGGGGAGGAGTATATTTACAGCTAGAATTCACCAAGTCAAGTATTTCATATATATATATATATATATATATATATCTAAGAAATACTTGAATTTCAGTGTTCATTTATTTACACATATACACACTCATCTACTCATTGTTGAGTTAAGGGTTGAATTGTCCATCCTTGTTCTATTCTCTGTCACTATTGTTCTAATCATGCTGAACACCCTTTCGCAGGTACCCAGAAAGGTTTCGAGTACCACCAAAAAAACTGAATCTCTGAAGACAGTATAAAAATCTGTGTTAAAGGTGTACAAATACTGTTTGTTTAATAAGCATGTTATTGTTTACAAATGAGGGTTAAGAGTTCAGTACTAAAAAAAGAATGTGGCTTAAGTACAGTTTTTTAATTGAGCTGCTGCATTTTTTGGTTGGGTTGTTTATTTATTTTGAGTAACTTCTACATTTATAAAAGGGGAGGAATGTAATAGAGTGATCTAAGTTTGTCTGTTGCCATCTCCTGGTGAATGTTGGCTTTAGCGTACTGGGGTTACTTTTTGGTTGGCCAACGATTTACGTGGTGTTGCGCACCTGACGTCAAGTGTGTGAGTCTGTTCTGAAGTCTACAGTAAAGAGACGTACTTCATCACCTCGCCTGGTTATTGCCTCCAACTCAATACATTACAACAACCTTGCTGTTTAGGCAGACAAACTGCTTTACGGTAGAATAAAACATGACTGCTGTTGTGTTTTGTAACCGCGCTGGGAGGACGTTAATGAAACTGCCTAACAATAAACCCACATAAGAAACCAAGAACTCGCCCTCGATCATTCTACAGTTATAATGTGTTTGGGCAGGCACGCTGTTTATGTTGTGGGAAAGCGGACGTGAATACAGGCTGTTGACACATCACTCAGGTCCGCATGGAGCTGGACGGGGCGTAGCTTCCAGCTCTGCCTGAATTTCTGGAGATTTTCGGGAGAAAATTTGTCCCGGGAGGTTTTCGGGAGAGGCGCTGAATTTCGGGAGTCTCCCGGAAAATCCGGGAGGGTTGGCAAGTATGGTCGCAGGTCTTTTGCAATGAAACTAGCGATGGATCTGGTTATCTTCTTTGGCCGTTCAGAACTGGGTGGTCATTTTGTAAAGTGGTGCCGGTGTTGTTAGTGGATGATCCTTTTCCTCTGATAACTCTGGGGGGTGTCTGTCCAAGAGAGCGCGGGGATTTGAAGTATTCCCAAAATACTTGACGTTAAAAAAAACAAAAAAACAAAAAAATAAAAAATAAAAAAAATAAAAAAATAAAAAAAACATTAGCGTTGCAAAGTCTGCAAATTGCATGAGTCATGTCAAGCGCTTTCTTGCCACGGTAAAATCCAAAGTGTCTCCAAACGTTTGTTTTCAAAGTCCGCGGAGGCGGTTGTATTTCTTCTTTAGGCTGCTTTGTTTTTTTTTCTCTTCTACCCAAATTTTAGCGGCAACACAACACTCCCCTTAATAGCTAGCCACCAGGTAGCCACGCTGCTTATTGCGCAATATCTACGGTAGCCCAGAAGGCACATACACATTGCCCGGAGCGGGGGAAGAAAATCGATTTTTGAAAAATGAGAACCGATACTGAATCATACAACGTGAGAATGGAGATTTGAATTCGAATTTTTCCCACACCCCTATTGTGCGGTATACCGGTATTAGTATACTACCGCGATACTAATGTATCATATTCGGTACTATACCGCCTCTAAAAAGTACCACTTGTGCTTAATAATTTTGAAAGAATAATAGAATGGAAAATGACACAATATGTTACTGCATATGTCAAGAGCTAAATTAGGAGCCTTTGTTTGCTTACTTACTAATAAAAGACAAGTTGTCTTGTATGGTCACTATTTTATTTAAGGACAAACTTGCAATAAGAATCATATGTTTAATGTACCATAAGATTTTTTTTTAAATAAAGGTGATAATGCAATTTTTTGTGGTCCCCTTTATTTAGAAAAGTATCGAAAAGTATCGAAATACATATTGGTATGGGACAACACTAGTACAACATTGATTATACATATATATTATTTTTAAATTGTCTTCTAAACAATGTTGCAAAATAGTTGTATTTGTAAATTGAGACAACATTGATGTCTAACGTTGGATCCACGTTGTTGGTTGGGAAATGACCAAATTTCAATGGTCAAATCAACGTCACAACCTGACATTGAATAAACGTAGTCAAAAAGCATGTTGTTTCAACATTGTATTTGTGTTGTAGAATATTGGTTTGCAAATGACCAAAATTCAATGGTCAAATCAACGTCAGACCACAACGTTGATTAAACGTTGTCAAAAAGTATGTTGTTTCAACGTTATGTTTGAGTTGCTCAACGTCAGGACCTAATTCAACAAGTTCTCAACGTTGTTTTAATGTCTTGTGCCTGCTGGGAAATCTCGAGATAAACTTAAGGTCTGTCAGAATAAACGTAATGTTCCAAAAATATTTTCTGCCCTTTTTGTCGTGACTTTGTTTTTATGGCAAAAACACAAAATATGCAACCTTTTTTGCCCCAACATTTTTTAAAAGTGGAATAATTGATATGACATATTACAGTAGGAGCCTTTAATTGGTCAATTTTGTGAACATTGGCACTTCTTAAAAAAACCACTAAAATCCTTGGAGATACAAACCATAAAAGTGTTAAAAATAAGTCATCCTTTTTTTTTTTATACCTTCAACGCTTAAGTGTCTAGGTCAGGGGTCGGCAACCCGCGGCTCTAGAGCCGCATGCGGCTCTTTAGCGCCGCCCTGGTGGCTCTCTGGAGCTTTTTCAAAAATGTATGAAAAATGGAAAAAGATGAGGGGGAAAAAATATATTTTTTGTTTTAATATGGTTTCTGTAGGAGGACAAACAGGACACACACCTCCCTAATTGTTATAAAGCACACTGTTTATATTAAACATGCTTCACTGATTCGAGTATTTGGCGAGCGCCGTTTTGTCCTACTAATTTTGGCGGTCCGTGAACTGACTGTAGTTTGTTTACATGTACAATGTGTTTTATGCCACTTCTTTTTCTGTCTCATTTTGTCCACCAAACTTTTAACGTTGTGCATGAATGCACAAAGGTGAGTTTCGTTGATGTTATTGACTTGTGTGGAGTGCTAATCAGACATATTTGGTCACTGCATGACTGCAAGCTAATCGATGCTAACATGTTATTTAGGCTAGCGATATGTACATATTGCCTCATTTGTAGCTATATTTGAGGTCATTTAGTTTCCTTTAAGTCCTCTTAATTCAATTTATATCTCATGAAACACTATCTGTATGTAATATGGCTTTTAATTTTTTGCGGCTCCAGACAGATTTGTTTTTGTATTTTTGGTTCAATATGGCTCTTTCAACATTTTGGGTTGCCGACCCCTGGTCTAGGTCAACTTAAGATCTATTTGTCGATTAGTTTTTATTCTTTTAAAATCTTTTTTTTGTTTGTTTGAAGCCCTTTTTGTGGAAGAAAATATAGTTTTTTATATGGCAAACACACAAATTATGAAATATTTTCCACCAAAAATATTTCCATATTTGATCATTGGAGTTGGAATTGGAACCTTGAATAGGTCAATAATTCATAACAACAATGATTTTGATTCATTATCATTTATTGAGCAATGACAGCTTAAAAAAAACAGTCTGCATGGCAGCTTTGTGTTAATACTCAACATTGCAACATTTTCTGGTTACATTGGACCCGTTTGCTCTTTAATTGAAATTTTTTTGTGTTTTTAAAAAAAATAGTATTTTTAGAATGTGAAAAAAATAGCTGCAGGCCGCAAATGGTTCCCGGGCCACCCTTGTATCAGAACCTACAGGAACACGTCTATGGTCATGTGACATGCAACCTGCCCACCCAAAATTGGGATGACTCGCCCCTCCAGACAGAGGGCTTAGAAATGTTGTATTAAAACAGTCAATTATGAGTACACTGTACTAAAAATATACTATTAAGAGTATTTATTCACTGTAGTGAACAAGGTAGTAGCTATATGTAAAGCATGTGACTGCACATGTGGGACAGTGCACAGTGGTATATTCATTAGTCTATATCTGTGTGTGTAAATATATATTTGTGTGTACTTTCTATTTCCCGAGCCATCAGTGTTGTCAGGGTGTTTGTGCACACATTTATAAGGGGGAATCCTATTGGCGCACTCAAAAAATCAGTCTTGTCGGAATGATGAGCTGTGGCAGACGGTTATGAGGTAAAAAAAAAAAAAAACATGTACATAAATAAGCTATATACGTAAAAAACAACAGGATTTGATGTATATTTTTAGTGTGGGAAGCGTCAACTGAAACAGGTAAAGACGGAGAAAGTAAAGCAGGCAGGAAAAATGCAACTAAATAATATAAACAGACTGTCTTGACGAATTCAGGTTAAATTGATGAACTGATAAAGGGCGGAATGGAAGGACTTAAACCAAGTGGAACTCAGCAACTAAAAAAAACAGGCGGAATGCAGGAACCCGAAGAGGCTGAAAGCATTTCTTGAAATAAGGAATATTCCACATGCAACACTTACAACTGGCAGATTCAATTGAAACAAGTGGAAAACATCAACTGAAGTAGTTGTGGGGCATTTCGAAATGAAATACAACTGCTGAAACAGTCTAAAACAGTAGGATGAGATGACATCACAGGAAAACGGCTGAACACGTCACCTGAAACAGGTGGAATAAATCACCTGAATTCGTCTTAATTCAATAATTGCAACGGGAGGAACGTTTCAGCCGACGGAGGCGGGATGCAACAGGTGGAGGACATCAACAACAGAAAAGTGGAAAACGTGAACTAGCACAGGCAAAACTGGCGGAAAAGCATTGACTAAAATTGCATTGGATGGACTGAGGAGTGGAAAACGTGACACCTGATGGAGGCAGAATACATCAGCCGAGACAAACCAGCTAAAAACTTCAACAGTCAAAACACACAATTTGGGTAATGCATCAGCTGAAACAGATCAACTAAAACTGTTAATTGCAACAATTACAACAAGGGGAATGTATCAGTAAACACAGGTGGAGTGAATCAACAGAAGAAGCTAAAGTGCAACAACTGAAACAGGCGGAAGATATCAAGAGAAACAACAACAACTTAAACAGGTGCAGCATATCAACAAAAGTGCAACAACTAAAACAAGCGGTAGAACTAAAAAAAAAAGAACTGAAACAGGTGGAAGATATCAACAGAAACAGCAAAAGTGCAACAGCTTAAACAGGAGGAAGATATCAACATAAACAGAAAAAGTGCAACAACTGAAACAGGTGCAAGATATCAACAGAAACAACAACTGAAACAGCTGAAACAGGCGCAAAATAACAACAGAAGCAGCAAAGGTGCATTAAATGAAAGAGGTGGAGGATGTCAACAGAAACAGCAAAAGTGCAACAGCTGAAACAGGAGGAAAATATCAACATAAACAGAAAAAGTGCAACAACTGAAACAAGCGCAAGATATCAACAGAAACAACAAGTGAAACAGCTGAAACAGGCGCAGGATAACAACAGAAGCAGCAAAGGTGCATTAAATGAAAGAGGTGGAGGATGTCAAGATAAACAGAAAAAGTGCAACAACTGAAACAGGTGCAAGATATCAACAAAAACAACAATTGAAACGGCTGAAACAGGCAGAAGATATCAACAGAAACAACTACTGAAACAGCTGATACAGGCGCAGGATAACAACAGAAGCAGGAAAGGTGCATTAAATGAAAGATGTGGAGGATGTCAACAGAAACAGCAAAAGTGCAACAGCTGAAAGAGGAGGAAGATATCAAAATAAACAGAAAAAGTGCAACAACTGAAACAGGCGCAAGATATCAATAGAAATAGCTAAAGTACAACAACTGAAACAGGTGCAATATATCAACAGAAACAATAACGGAAACAGCTGAAACAGGCAGAAGATATCAACAGAAACAACTACTGAAACAGCTGAAACAGGCACAGGATAACAACAGAAGTTGCAAACCTGCATTAAATGAAACAGGTGCAGGACAACAACAGAAGCAGCAAAAGTGCAACAACTGAAACAGGTGGAGAATATCAACCGAAACAGGCAAATATGTATCTGCTGAAATGGGTGGAGTGCATAAAAGTGTGTGTCATTAGCACCTAAGGAGAGCACCGGGGCTGAGAAAACTGTTTTTTATTTTAAAAAATCATGATTTTACTCAACAAAACAGCAACCATGCAAAAATATCATCCATTTAAAAAAAAAATCATTTTGTTTATGAATACATCTCCTTTGCAACGGGCACATGCACGTCTCTTGGAGTGTAGCAGAACCCAGTCAAACTTCAATAATAGTGCTGGCGATCCGGGTGACTGCCCTTTGCTTTTAGCTCAGTAGTCAGGGCACTAGTTCGCTCCCCGCTCAGAGGAGTAGGAAAAAACAATGCGGCCGAGATAGAGTACACCATTGCTGTCAAATTTGGCCCGCCGTGTAATTTCACTTGGCCCTTGAGGCGATATCAAATTAACACTAAAGCTGGCCCGCCGATTATATATTGCGGCGGTGCCACGGTAACACCGCATTCACCGCTAATTCTAATACTCTAATACCTCCCGGGAGTCTTCCAAACTTCAGCGCCCCTCCCGAAAATCGTCAGGTCTGCTTTTCAGCCAGTCCAATGAGTGCTGGCCTAGTCACATAACATGTGCGGCTTCTGCATGCACACACAATTGATTGCAACGCATACTTCATCAACAGCGATACAGGTTACACTGAGGGTAGCCGAATAAAAATCTTTAACACTGTTAGAAATATACGCCACACTGTGAACCCACACAAAACAAGAATGACAAACACATTTCGGGAGAACATCCGCACCGTAACACAACATAAACACAACAGAACAAATACCCAGAACCCTTTGCAGCACTAACTCTTCCGGGACACTACAAGGTGTGTGTGTGTGGGGGGGAGGTTTGGTGGTAGCGGGGGTGTATTTTGTAGCGTCCCAGAAGAGTTAGTGCTGCAAAAGATTCTGGGTATTTGTTCTGTTGTGTTTATGTTGTGTTACTGTGCGGATGTTCTCCCGAAATGTGTTTGTCATTCTTGTTTGGTGTGGATTCACAGTGTGGCGTATATTTCTAACAGTGTTAAAGTTTTTTTATACTGGCACCCTTAGTGTAACCTGTATCGCTGTTGATGAAGTATGCGTTGCATTCACTCGTGTGTGCGTACAGAAGCCGCACATATCTTGTGACTGGGTCTGAACGATTTTAGAATGGATGAAAAGCGGATGTGACGATAGCTCGTAGAGTACGTTAAAGGCAGTGCATTTAAGGCACGCCCCCAAGACTGTGGTCCGGGTGGATGAGATATAATGACTGATGAACACCTTCGTTCGATAATGAAGGTTGCCTCAGCTCAAAGCCTGAGCCCTGACATTAATGAACTAGCATCCAAGAAAGGATGGCAGGTATCTGGCTTGGGCACATCAGATTAGATCAGTGTGTTGCAAACTGAGCAGTTTAAAGTCCTGAATGGTTGGTTTATTCATGATTTTATTTTCAAATGTATTAGCCTGTGGAAAAAGTTAATGTTGATATTTACCTCAGAAGGCTGCAAGTAGAAAAGAGGCATTCAATTTTTATTTAAATTGTATTTGATATGCCATTGATTTTTTTTAATTATTATTATTTGAAACTCGATTTTGCATGTCACTATAAAATTATATAAGCCTTTCTTGTTCAATATTCAATGCAAAACTTGTTTGGGTCCCTATTAAAAAGTTAATTTGTTCAACCTTGGCCCCGCGGCTTTGTTCAGTTTTAAATTTTGGCCCACTCTGTATTTGAGTTTGACACCCCTGGAGTACACAATTGCTACAGGAAGCTGAGCTGTCTGTGATTGACAGCTAACAACGCCATTCCGCCGTCTAAATCGGGGGGCCCTGATTAGGCGGGGGCCCGTGGGCTTCAGCCCATTAATGTGGCCTTGTCATAAGGGGTACAAAGAGCATCAAGTGAACCATACATACAATTGTGAGGAGTTTGTGTGTGTGTGTGTGTGTGTGTGTGTGTGAGCTGCTAAAACAGGGGTGTGTGTGTGAGCTGCTAAAACAGGGGTGTCAAACACGGTTACACTGAGGGCCATGTCGCAGCTATGACTGCCCTAAGAGGGCAGCTTGTATCCGTATATAATTTATGAATATAGATGTATAAGAATTCACCTCATGATATTATCAAATTAATTGCTGTGCATTTGATTATTATATTTGTATAACATACACTGTAAAAAATAAATATAGATTTTTCAGTAAAAAAAACAAAAAAGTCGTCACAACTTCACCGTTAAAGTTACGATGGTTTTTACAGCATATTGCTGGAAATGGAAAAACGGTACTATAGTTTTTTATTCACTGTAAAATCCTGGCAACTGAGCTGCCAGTTTGTTTGTTTTTTTACTGTAAAATCTATTGTCATTTCTAGTGTACAATTTGATGAATAACTTGCTTTGATATAACTCAAGCAGATATTTATTTAGTTTTAATTTTTAAAAAGTTTAAAATTAATGGTAGTGTTATATTTGTTGCATTATTATATAATAAAGTTTAAAATATACTCCATAGCATGCAATACATGTGTTTCTGTCTGTCACAATGAAAAGATTACATTTAGTAAATGATCAAATGCTTTAATGACTCATATTATTTCAGGGCTTTCGCGGGCCACTTTAAATGATGTGGCGGGCCAAATCTGGCCCCCGGGCCTTGAGTTTGACACCTGTGTGCTAAAAGAAAGGTGACTCACACTGTAACGTGTGCACATACACTATACTAAATATCAACACTAAGCACAGCACAATTGAGAACACTGTGCTCTTATTTTGAAGGCAGCTGTTCACACTGTAGCTGTATGTACAGTTTTATTACATACAGTTACAGTTACATTACAGTTATATTCCAGTCTTATTTCATGTGCGAGCACAACATTGTCGCCATGTTTCGCTTTGAACCTTTGGCCTACAAGTGTGCGTCACGAGCGCGGCGAGCACAGAGGTCGCATTGACACCTCTGAATAGCGTTTGGGTGGGAGACACGCCTTTTTTAACGTACACAGGAGGCGAACACGCGCTCGTGCAAACACCAACGACTGTTTTCTTTACAGTCATGCTGGTAATTTAAGCAACGGGCCGTTTGGTTTACAGCAGCCAAATATGTACGTAAGGAAGATTTAAAATATGTGACATTGGTGAAACACCTCATAGGCAGGATGAGGGATGACTACTGTGAAAACTAGAAATGTATGTTTGTAGACGACGCCAAAGTAGCCCGTCAGGCAACAGTCATGAAGAAAAAAAAAAGGAAAGAACATCTTCCTCGTGGACATGATACCACCTCTGATCCACCCCTAAATGAGCATGCCCCATTTGTACGCCCAGTACTTTATAAACAATCCGGATGGTTCTTTTCCTCTTTGGTACGGAGGACACGACGTCCACAGTTTCCAAAAACAATTTGAAATGTGGACTCGTCAGACCACAGAACACTTTTCCACTTTGTATCAGTCCATCTTCGATGAGCTCAGGCCCAGCGAAGCCGACGGCGTTTCTGGGTGTTGTTGATAAACGGTTTTCGCCTTACATATGAGAGTTTTAACTTGCACTTACAGATGTAGCGACCAACTGTAGTTACTGACAGTGGGTTTCTGAAGTGTTCCTGAGCCCATGTGGTGATATCCTTTACACACTGATGTCGCTTGTTGATGCAGTACAGCCTGAGGGATCGAAGGTCACGGGCTTAGCTGCTTACGTGCAGTGATTTCTCCAGATTCTCTGAACCCTTTGATGATATTACGGACCGTAGATGGTGAAATCCCTAAATTCCTTGCAGTAGCTGGTTGAGACAGGTTTTTCTTAAACTGTTCAACAATTTGCTCACGCATTTGTTGACAAAGTGGTGACCCTCGCCCCATCCTTGTTTGTGAATGACTGAGCATTTCATGGAATCTACTTTTATACCCAATCATGAAACCCACCTGTTCCCAATTTGCATGTTCACCTGTGGGATGTTCCAAATAAGTGTTTGATGAGCATTCCTCAACTTTATCAGTATTTATTGCCACCTTTCCCAACTTCTTTGTCACGTGTTGCTGGCATCAAATTCTAAAGTTAATGATTAATTGCAACAAAAAAAAAGTTTATCAGTTTGAACATCAAATATGTTGTCTTTGTAGCATATTCAACTGAATATGGGTTGAAAATGATTTGCAAATCAATGTATTCCGTTTATATTTACATCTAACACAATTTCCCAACTCATATGGAAACGGGGTTTGTAATAAGATTACCTAACTTCATGTTACTCGAGGCTGGCTTTTCGACTGTTCATCTGTTGGAAGGGGCGCCAAATTGCAGAATTGGCAAAAAATTTATAATTTAAATACATAAATATAAATGGATGTATAATGAAAGGCACTCTGTGCACTTACTAGGGAAGTTTTCTTTACAATGAATAACTCATGTGATTAACCACAAAAAAATATTACATTAATCATGTATGTAGGCAGATTAATCACGCACTATATCTTGACTGTAAAATGCTCCTTTAACTTAATGGCGGATGGTTACATGGTTGTTATACGGTCAGTGATCAGGTCAGTGCATACATCGGCGCAAAATTGAGTGAGGAGACTGACTGGTGTGTTTACTCAAATTTCTCTTCAAATAAACCCTGAGTGGAATTTAGATACAACTGTTACCAAGTTTTGTGCAAATAAATGAGTAAAACATTAAAAAAAAAAAAAAAAATTCCTGGATAACATTGACAATAAAATTGCATCTGTGTCCAAATATTGGGGTATTTTTTTTGAAGTAAATTTAAATCATGCAAGGGAGTAATAACCTGTGATTAATCTGATAAAAAAAATACTTGACAGCATATAATCGCCTCATGATATTATTGCGCAATTACCTATGCATTTGCTTATTATTGTTCGATCAAACTCTACGCAAAGCTTTATTTTTATACATTTTTTGTAAGAAAAGACAAACCCGCCAGCCAAAATGGAGTCTCCAGTGCACCAGAACTACCACCGCAAATACGAGGCCGGCATTAACTGACTGGTCAAGATCGAACTGTTCGCTTCCTACACTTACACTTCCATGGCATTTTACTTCTCCCGAGACGACGTGGCCCTTCCAGGCTTTGGTCATTTCTTTAAATAGAACAGTTACAGACCGCTGGTATGTAATTACTATTGTTGGTCCTAAGACTAGAAATGAATACTATGCATACTGTATTGATCATTATACTAGTAGTATTTGATTATTCTTTCTTTGGATTAAGGTTATTAAAGGCCTACTGAAACCCACTACTACCGACCACGCAGTCTGATAGTTTATACATCAATGATGAAATCTTAACATTGCAACACATGCCAATACGGCCGGGTTAGCTTACTAAAGTGCAATTTTAAATTTTGCGCAAAATATCCTGCTGAAAACGTCTCGGTATGATGACGTCAGCGCGTGACGTCACGGATTGTAGAGGACATTTTGGGACAGCATGGTGGCCAGCTATTAAGTCGTCTGTTTTCTTCGCAAAATTCCACAGTATTCTGGGCAGCTGTGTTGGTGAATCTTTTGCAATTTGTTCAATGAACAATGGAGACAGCAAAGAAGAAAGCTGTGGGGGGGAAGCGGTGTATTGCGGCAGGCGTTGTGCCGGATAACGCACCCCCGCCGTAGAATGCACCCCCTGACTGTTGTGCCGGATAACACAGCCGGTGTTTCATTGTTTACATTCTCGAAAGATGACAGTCAAGCTTTACCATTGGCCTGTGGAGAACTGGGACAACAGAGACTCTTACCAGGAGGACTTTGAGTTGGATACGCAGACGCGGTACCATGAGTACGCATGCAGCTGCGGCTTCCAAACATTTGATCGCTTGCCCGTACGTGCGTGCCGCTATGTGCATGTCACGTACGTAACTTTGGGGACTTTGGGGAAATATATGTGCTGTATGAACTTTGGGGAGATAAACGGTACTTTGGGCTGTGGGATTGAGTGTGTTGTGCAGGTGTTTGAGTTGTATTGGCGGGTTATATGGACGGCAGGGGGGAGGTGTTTGTTATGCGGGATTAATTTGTGGCATATTAAATATAAGCCTGGTTGTGTTGTGGCTAATAGAGTATATATATGTCGTGTGTTTATTTACTGTTTTAGTCATTCCCAGCTGAATATCAGGTCCCACCCGCCTCTCACAGCATCTTCCCTATCTGAATCACTCCCACTGCCCTCTAGTCCTTCACTCTCACTTTCCTCATCCACAAATCTTTCATCCTCGCTCAAGTTAATGGGGAAATCGTCGCTTTCTCGGTCCGAATCGCTCTCGCTGCTGGTGGCCATGATTGTAAACAATGTGCGGAGGTGAGGAGCTCCACAACCTGTGACGTCACGCACATATTGTCTGCTACTTCCGGTAGAGGCAAGGCTTTTTTGTCAGCGACCAAAAGTTGCGAACTTTATTGTCGATGTTCTCTACTAAATCCTTTCAGCAAAAATATGGCAATATCGCAAAATGATCAAGTATGACACATAGAATGGACCTGCTATCCCCGTTTAAATAAGAAAATCGCATTTCAGTAGGCCTTTAACCTCGCCTGCAAAGCTCCTGTAATAGATGTGGTGTGAAATAAACCCTACAAAATTTACTGGAGCTGAGTTGATAAAGCATCCTCTACGATCTTCGCAGTATTTTCAAGTGCAGGCGGACAAAAGTCCTGAAGAACCTGACAGTTGATAACCAAGGAAGCAGTTACTGGAAAATGGATACAAGTCCCTTGGAAATTCCAGATCAACACTGCTGACACATAGAATAGGACAACCATTTAGATTGGGGGTGTTTCAAACGTACGGCCCGCCGGCTGTATAAGGCCCGCGAACAAGTTTAATGCGGCCCGCAAGATGAGTTTGCCAAGTATAAGAATTTTCTTAATGAAAGAAACTGCTGTTCTAAATGTGTCCACTGGATGTCGCAATAGCAATTCCAGTGTAATCCACACTACACTGTTTAAGAGTAGCGTCAGCTGGAATTGTGGCTGGATGATGACAAGGAAAACACGAGACAAGTGAACACGGCGAGGGAGAAAAGACAGAGAAAGCCTAGAGCTAGGTAGGTTCGGCTTACTGTACATGACAGGTCGCTACGTTCTGGCCCCGGATAGCAGGTTGTGCTGGTTTAAGAAGGCAGGTCTTCTTATCAGCGACAGGTGCGTTGATTGCTGGCGATTGATTGCAGCTGCTTGCTGCAGACGTACTGGCGCTCGTAGCGCGCTCTTAGAGGTGCGCCCAGCGCAGCGCACAGATGAATGCGCACTGGTGTGCCCCGGGCCGTGACAAAATGAAGGTGTTGGGTAGTTACTGATGTCACCAATGCAGCGGTTTGATTGCTTGTCCAAACATTTTTAATGGTGAACTGCCAACATGAGAACGCTTAACAGTAAGTGCTTAAAGTTTAATGGCTTTGGGAATACACTAATAACTTGGTGTTTTGAAACTGCACAACTTTTTTTCCTCAGTATTTTCAACCAACTTTAAATGTTTTGCCAAGAGGATTATTTGTAATGTGTACATTTTCAGAATGTGCTTGTGCTATTTTTGGCCAAAGTAAGACAAAGAAAACAATTTGAAGTCCCATCTTAAAACTCATTTGTATACGCTAGCTTTTAAATAGACCCCACTTTTAGACCAGTTGATCTGCCGTCTCTTTTCTGCTCTGCCCCCCTCTCCTGCGTGGAGAGGTTATTAGGTGACCACAGATGACGCGCTAGCTGTTCAAAGTCGGGACCCAGGGTGGACCACTCATCTGTACATCAGTTGGGGACGTCTCTGCGCTGCTGACTTGTCTCCACTCAAGATGATCCCCTGCTGGCCCCACTATGGACTGGACTCTCACACTAGTAACTAGATCCACTCGACATCCATTGCACCGGTCACCCGGGGACCCCACATCCGCGGTCCCCTCCAAGGTTTCTCATTGTATCCCATTGGGTTGAGTTTTTTCTCGCCCTGAAGTGGGATCTGAGCCGAGGATGTCGTTGTGGCTTGTGCAGCCATTTGAGACACTTGTGATTAAGGGCTATATAAATAAACTTTGATTTTGAAGTTGTCTTTTTTCCAAAACTATTATGCCATGATTTTTGTTACGTCTTTGACGCATGGCTGCGATTGTCGTGTTCCTTCCAAGGCAGAAAACAAGCAGGAGTAGCGTTGAGGTAAGATGAAGTATTTTAATAGATTAAACGCAGGACAAAAAATACAAAACTGAAGACGCTAGCAAGCATGGAGCCAAACAAAACCAAAATGTCACCAAGGGTGAAAAAACGAGGAAAGCTAGGACGTACAAAAATCACTGGAGCGAGGAGAAAAACCAGGAGAACGTAACTGTTGCCAATTGCAAACATTGACCCAGCAACTACTGCTGGGTGACAGGAAACTATAAAGGGGAGTGATTAACCAAAACACCTGGTGGGAACACTAATTGCAAAACTAAGACAGGTGAGGAGAATCAGTGCCCATGGAAACCAACAGTAAACAGGGAAAGAGGGTGCACCCAGGAAACAGACTAACACAGAAACATTACCAAACCATACATCATGTCATGACCCGGGTAACGGATCATGGCAATTTTACCAGTCCGGCTCGCGTGGGAATAGATTTTCGTCCCTGAGGCCTCTGAGCTAAAATGAGTTTGACACCCCTGATTTAGATGGAGATCCTCTAAAAATGGAGGAACACATAAAATATCTAAAAAGACAAAAGGATTAATGCTAAAGGTTCCTTCACAAAGAGTGCCAACCTTATCACCAGAAAGGCAAGCAATATGACAGAACAAGAGTTGATAGAAGAGTTTGCTAAATTCAATCATCCCCATAACCAATTGCATGAAGCAAGCGTTGAGTTCAATGACTTTAGTTACTCATTACATTACATCAGTTCATTACTGTAGTAATGAACTCATTGAAGCTCAAACATTGGATGACCAAGATCAAGAATTGCTCAAAGAATCGTTGAAGGACTCTAAAGAGAAATTGAAACAAATCATGCAGCAAAACCTCCCGACAAGATACAGTGAAGATGGTCTTATTGTCAAATTTAAAAAAGCTGAACCAATCTCCATGGACATTGAACACATGCCTCTTGCAACTGCTAAAGTGCAGAATGCAACCTAAGCTATAGCCGCCTGAGGGCGTTGGTTTCCCAGACAGCAGTTAGAAGAACTAAAAGAAAACGACAGAGCTCTCGACGTGGCTGGAGAAAAGATGAATTAGGAGAAGGCAAATTTATCTCGTCACAGGCAAGGGAACACTGCCCGTTAGAGGAAGCCAAAAACCTCTACCAAAAACCCATCCTGTAAATATCAAAGCAATTTGTCTACCTACATTCCATGGCTGCAACATAGACTACTACAGATGGAAGAATGATTAGGAATCCCTTCAAAAACAAGGAAATCCGCATGGATCAGCCAAAGTAATGAAGATACAAATCGTAGACAGCATAGACGAAAAGATAATAAAAGACCTGAGATTAGCGCCCTACTCTACTGGAGAAGAGATTTTCAGAGTCTTGGGAAGCAATGAAAATACTTCAACCATCACAATTGAAATTCTGAAAGAACTACAAGAAATACCTCCCGTAAGGGGAAACAATTCAAGACAGGTCACCAAACTCGGAAAAATGTAGCGGTGGTCAATGGGTACTAGGCGCCACTTAACCTAGTACCCAGTAAACAGTCAAATAAAAAATAGTTTATCACAGTAGTAAATGCAGTGGATTTCTGTAAACCAAGAAACAGTAGACAATCTTAAATACTATGGTTATATTATGTAGAAAACACATGACTTTATTGTAAAATTAGCAAACAATTGTAAAATGCATTTGCAAATACCGAAATGTCACAATCATGCAAATACTCTAAAATGTACAATATTATTACGTCTAAATTAAAGAATTTGCAGATTGTACAATACATTTGAATTTACAGCATAGGACTGTTAACCATTCAGAAAAATCATACATTAATTTCTACAGAAAGAAGTTAAATACTGTATATGGTATTTTTTATTGTATAAAATGTTGTTTTCAAGGAAAAACATACTAATATAAGTGTAACTAAGCCCCCAGGGAACTTATTTCTACTGACCTCTGCTGTATGTGGACAAAAAGTAATATTGTTGAGTGATCGGGTCCCAACTTTGACAATTTAGTCCGTAGTATTTCATTTTGTGGTAAAACGATGCAGAGTAGCTAAACGTGAATGTACTTATTCCTTTGGCTGGAGTCAACAGAAGAAAGCTATGTTAGCATCTCGCTATGCATGCCCTTTGCACATGTGTGGTGCTTGAACAGCCTCTGTGACGGCAGACGTAAAGTTAAAGCTGACAAAGAATTTCAACTGCGGCTACAGATTGGTGTTCTCATGCTGGTGGGGGCTCCCGTTTTCGCACGCTGGAATACCTCCTTCTTAACTTCATCCCACAGTTTCAAAATGAGACCTTCGGTCTGCAAAAGTTGTGTAGGACCAACATAGAACTAACTAAGTAAACCATTTAAAGAACGTTAGTAAGGAGTTAGTTAAGTTAAGGGCGATGGAAAAGGGAAAGGTAATAGTTATAAAAAAGACAAAGTGGGTTGTTACCTGTTGCTGATTTTTATTTTGAAGGTGGGACTGCAAATACAGGATGGGGCTGTGAAAAAACGGATGTGTTACAAGGAACGGAAGTTAATAAAATAAAAACTTAGATTGTAGAACAAGCATTGCGGTCTGTATGAGGCCACATACATACAAAATTGACAAAAGAAGAAATAAAGGTAGCCTGCTTACTGAAAACAACTTTATGCTGTCTGTCTTCATTCGTCCCAGGTGCGCAGATTACTGATTGCCTGCAGCTTTGCCGGCGCGATGCGGCCAGAGCGAGCTGGGGCGTGTCCCGGTACGCTTCCAGCGGAGGTGCCAGCCGAGCTTGCAGCAGAAGGCATGAGTGATTGCGCATGCACCGTGACAACCAATACTTTACTAAGTTCCTTAACCTGTGTACCGATAATGACCAAGCTGTAGCGACATTGTTATTGTAAGAGCGAACACTGAGGAATTCTCTTTCTAGCGTACCAACACATCGGTGTGGCGGGCGTGCAAGGGTTTTGGCCAAAGAAGCTAACTACGGCAAGAGATAAGATAGCTTCTATGTCAGCACAAAACACGTTTGAGTTTGTAATGCACAACACTGTGATAGAACACTAATTTGTACGGACTGAAAAACATGACCAATCATATTACAGTATCTGTAAAGTATTGGCCCACATTTAATGTTTTGTTTGTACTCAGCTAGCAAGACACTGTAGTTGTAATAACACGCACAACGTGCTGCGTGTAGCATGATCAATAATAAAATGTGACTCATTCAATGGACAGTTGTCTCTTTGGTCCAGCTGCCCAAGGACATTTTTCCTGGTTAATTTTGGGTAAGCACGCCATTTATGTTGCAATAGCCTGTCTCCAAATTCCACATTTGCAGCTTCGAGTTGATTTCACCTCACCTCCCTCAATCGGCTTCCGTCTGCTCCAAGGTTGCACCCTCTTCTTTGTGCTCGCGTCTAGAAGTAAAAGTTAATCCTTTGATTATTCAGCTTCAAACAGATAAGGTTGTGAATCCTCATTTCTTCAATCCTGTGCCAAAAATAGTCGTCTCATTGTTTGCTACCAAGTCTGACACTCAAGCGTTTTGTATCCGGAAGTAGGAACACACTAGAAGTCGGACATGCGCTGTTATGGAAACAGAAATCAATGCGTGGAAGAAGTCAGCCCCGGAAATTATTAAAATGATCAAAATATGGTAAATATTGTACATATATATTGTTATAATGTGTCTGTTACTACATTATATAAAGACTTGCAGGGTGTGTATACAAAGCATAGATGGAGTGTTTTGAAGTTGTCTTAGATGGCTTTGTCGGTGACAACAGTGACTACCATTAGCCGCATCTTCCAATCTTCCATCCACCGATTTTCTACCGCTTGTCCCTTTTTGGGGTCGCGGGGGGTGCTGGAGCCTATCTCAGCTGCATTCGGGTGGAAGGCGGGGTACACCCTGGACAAGTCGCCACCTCATCACAGGGCCAACACAGATAGACAGACAACATTCACACTCGGGTACTCCGGTTTCCTCCCACCGCCAAAAACATGCACCTGGGGATAGGTTGATTGGCAACACTAAATTGGTCCGAGTGTGTGAATCTTAAAATCTTAATAAATAAAAAAAGACACGTGTTCTTGTCACTCATAATGATTGTGAACTATAGGCAAAATTCCCCCAAAAAGTGCAGTTCCCCTCCGTGCTGGAACTGGTTGCAAGCAGCTATTTAACAGATACGGAACATTTAATAGCACACTTGAAGGAACATGTTGCAGAAGGCTGTGTTGTGAGATGTCCAGTGAAAGGTTGTACAAATACTTTCGAGTTAAAATCCTGAATTACAGCTCAGGTGTCTCAGAAACACAGGCATTTTCCAGATACTGGTATTGGTGACTTATACAAAGAATGAGCCCAGTCGTCATCTATTCAAACCGAATCGCATGACTTTGGTCTTAAGTGTATGAGGCAGGCACAGATAAAAGTTGATGTGAATATATCTGAGGATTTCAGTGATCTTTTTCTCAGAAATGTCTTCTTATCCTAAAAGAAATTCTAAGGGCAGTTTCTAATACAATCTTCCACAATCGAGAACATTGTCGAGGAGATGCAAAACATTCATGATTTGGGTCAAACAATTTGAAGAGGAGACTGCCGGATTTTGACATTGCAAACAGGGATTTACTTTGAATGTTTGTACATGCAGAGTTTTGACATTATGTTTTTGTTATGGCAGCTTTTGAGTGAATTTAGTCACATTCAGTTGAACAAATTTAAATGACAAGCATTGAGTGTGCTGAACCTATTATTTATCAATGCATTCGGAGTTAAAATGACCACAAAGAACACTTTTTGTTTCTGTGCTTTTGTTTCACTTGAAAGTATAGATTAAAGGCTGGTATTGCTAAGATTCTCTTTTGAGGTAAGTAAACAGAACACACCTAATAAATCTTTAAATAGTGTAAGGGTGATTGTTATCTGTGCACACTGCTTTTGTATGTATTAGCTTCCCGTTCTAAATGTTAATAAGTATTTTGCTCCTGATACCTTTTAGGTATTTAATTCAATCTCCTATTGTTGCGGATGAAGAGGAAACAACTCGCTGGTGTTTGAGACACAACAAAATGGTGAGTCTTTAATTAGGTCCCAACAACAAGCCTTTTTTCTTCGACTTTTCTTCTTCTTAGTAGTGGCCTGAAGGGCAAAGCTCAATATTTCACAAAAGACAACATTTTAGAAAACACAACAACATGACAAAACAGTGTTATTTCACATTATTGTAAACTATAGAGACAACAGTTCTTGTTTGGTACACAACTCTTGCTAAAAATTAAGATGATTTGATTGGTAGTTTTACTGCCAGTCAAGAAATGACATGTGAATGGTAGCTACACAGAAAGATAGACACTGCAAAGCACTTTTAGAACGTTACCAGATTGGGCACTCTGATTGAGGATTGGTTCAGCTGTTTTTTTGTGATCCATTTTTTTCCACAAAATATATTGCAAAATAAATGTATTGCTCGCCATTTGGCTTCTATTAAAACATCCAATATCCATTTATAAGAAGAAGCTGAGTAGAACAAAACAGAATGGTCTTGGAAACTTCATTCTGCAAACTCACCCAACAGAAATGGAGCAGCAGAAGCTGCAATCAAAATATTAAAACAAGCCCTTGCTAACTTTGGTGATGTGGGAGTCCTGACTTGGGAAAAATGTCAAACTTTTCTCTTCATGTCGACCAATCTTGCTAACCAGAGACCCATTGATGCGAGGGTACAGAGCCGAGAAGAATGCAAAGAGTACATCAGTCCTAACATCCTTCTACTAGGGGCAATCAGTCCCCAAAGGAACTCTGATGAATTCAAGTTCGAAGGATACCCTTACAAAAGACTTAAATTCTTCAAAGCAGAGGTCAACAAGTTCTAGTAAAATGGTGTCAACTCCCCGGTCTTAACCTCTTTGTGAGACGCAACTGACTCACTAAAGAACAAAACATCACAGTTGGGGAACATTGTTTGGGTAGATGACCAAAGTGCCCTAAAAGGGCAGTACAAATTAGCCCGCGTCATCAGCGTCAAGTCAGGATTTCCCCAAGCTACAAAATATATCGCATCTCAGAAGCGAGGTGAACGCAAGGGTCAAACCCCAACGAGGGTTCTCAATAGGGATGTATGACGCCACATCGTCTTGGTACCTGTGGAAGAGCAAAATCATTTGTGAAGGACTGGTGTGACTTCCTTAGGTTCGAAAACCAGGAGGTCAAGTGGGAAGTGTTCGGTCAAATTTTGGAAACTGATGCCAATGATGATGAAATGTAGTATTTTTCTTTTGACGTTCCTGCAAATAAGAATGTTTGATGCGTTTGGTTTTTGATACTAAGTTACATGCATAAAACATAAAGAAGGGACTTGTACAGAGTTAAGTCATTTGATGCAAATGCGACGGACAGAACTACAAAAAATGTAATTGTAATGAGAGAAGACCAGTGAGACCACTGGTATGTAATTACTATTGTTGGTCCTAAGATACAGCTAGAGATAAACACCATGTATATTATTCATTAGGGGCTTGCACCAAGTGGGAGCACATAGCTGGCCGCAAGATCACCTGGACCGAACTCTGGAAAGCGGAGCCACACCAGTTTAAGTTCTTGGTCCAGTCAGTTTATGATGTCCTCCTAAGCCCTGCTAACCTGTTCACCTGGGGCCTGATAGACGCACCTGTGTGCCAGCTGTTAGAAAAGAGGATCATTAGAACACATCCTCAGCTGCTGCTCAAAGGCCTTGGGAGATGGCAGGTATCTGCATACTTACAGCGTGTGGAGCAGCAGACGGCATCCACAAAGTACATCCGTACATAAAATGACAACCTACAACAAAATATGAGCGCAAGACAAGAACTAAAACACTACACACAGGAAAACACCAACAAACTCCAAATAAGTCACGGCGTGATGTGACAGGTCGTGACAGTAGACCTAATTTGAGACAAGAGCTATAGTGATGCATGGTTGGTTATGGTTTGAATTCATATCCAACAATTGCGAGAGCAACTTTTTATTATCAATATCGGCTTCTGAGTTTCATTTTTTTTTATGTTTTCTGCTGGTGGTGTGCCTTGAGATTTTTTTCAATGAAAAAAATGTGCCTTGGCTCAGAAAAGGTTGAAAAACACTGCATTAGAGAGTGAGACACACTGTATCTGGAGTCTCCTTAGCATTAGATATCCAGCAATAACAGTGCGACGGACAGAAAGTAAAGCACTTTTAAACACTATCATGGCACCTTTGAGACTACAATGGATGAGAAATGCAATATCCCTAATGTAGCATGATTGAATGTACAGTTTGGTATACTAAAAATGCAGTGAGCTTGACCTCAAGGAGTACGTCTCCCTCACCATCATCCTTTCCTCCACCCCCTCCTCCTTCCCTCCCTCCTCTTTTCCAGCATCTAAATGTGTGGTAGCGTTTGAATAAAGCTCCTTTCTGCTCTCCTACACAGGCAGCAGCCAGAGGCCCCCACAGTCGCTGGCACCGGGAGCTTGCAGAGCATCATAACGGTACGTTTGCCACTCAATACCTGGGAAGAAAGGCTCATTTTGTGCTGGTATTGGACTGCTCACCTCTTGGTTTAAAGTCATTTTTTTAAGGTTTTAAATTGTGACTAGATTGAATGCCGGAAGTGCTAGTATAGGTAATAGCTCACGCTTTGGATTATGTGCACTTTTCTGCAAGTCTAAAAACTTGGTAATTGATGGTAAAAGTAGTGAAATTGTTGTACCGACGTATGTTTGGCTAGTATGATTTTACGAATATTTTAGATGACTACACAGTTTATGCCAGGTAAAAAAAAATCCAATCAGTGACTGCTTTGTTTGGTGCCAATAATCAATACGCGACATTCTTGATTTTACTCCACCGACATCCGACTGAAAACTGAAAACTTTTTGTGCACAGCACCTTAGCAGTCTTGTAATGTTTGCCATCGGGGCGACGTCCCGTTGCTATGGTGACAACTGGCTCCTTGGGTTCCTTTTGAGAATTACAATTCGGGGATGTGAGGTCCAAAAAAGACTTTTTTGGGGCAAATGGCTACTTCACGACAAAATATGAAGGATAAGCTAATACTAAAGTACAGTAATTGGTGTGTGTGTGTGTTGCTACATACAGTATGATGCGCTCATCCTTGGGAATGTGGAATATGTGGTGCACCTTTAACCACCTGTGTGTTTTTCCTATCCATGTCTTGTTTCACTGTACAAGATGGTGTGTGTTCTCAAACATAAGCCTTACAGTATGTCTCTCACACACACACACCTTTCCTATAGTATCATACGTGCGCTGCCACACGTCCACCTGGCTGATCTGTGAGTGTTGCTCTATGTGTGTTCATATCAATGTCCACTCTGTTCTGTCACTCGGGAGGGTTTGTGGAAGTGGGGGTGGTTGGTGGGGGCAGAGGGTTTGAGGGGTTGGCGGTGGGGGTGCGTCCCCTCTCTGGATGCCCGCCCTGTGTTTACCTTGGCAGGATCGCACCCCTCCCAAAAAGCCCTGCCCCTGTCCGTAAGCAGGAACAAACCAGGGCCTCATTGGCCAAGAGCGGAACATACCACAGTGACCGGAGAGGGGAGCAGCCCCCGCCCCAACCCCCCCAATGAATGAACACACTGTAGGAAGAAAGTCCATCGTTAGTATACGTTTTAAATAAATATTCTTCTTAAAGAGATTAAATAGTTTTAATCACATATTGTTTTACCCCAAGACTTTTCTTAGGTTCGACATGTACTGTATCTGCAGTGCCTAAATGGGCTAAACAATGAGGCTTGAGGGTTCTTTACAGTGCCGCGTTACTTTAATCATCCTCAGACAATAGAGAATATTGTTGGAATTGTGTGAGGGAAAAACACAAGCTTATGAGAGTAAAGTTTGAATTGTACAACATTAAGGTTCACAATGAGGGGCAAAATCTAAAAGTTAATGGAATAAAGTTGTAATGTTACAGAAATAAAGTTGGATTTTTTTTAGGGAAAATAAATGCAAAACTACAAGAATGGAGTCATCATTTTTGTGATAAAATTGTGTTAAGGAAATGGGAGCAAAGTTAAGAATAAAATAAAGAATAAAATCAGAAATTCATGGAAATAAGTCGTAATGTTACAAAAATGAAGTGGTATTTTATTTTTTGCAAAACTACAAGAGTAAAGTCATAATTTTGTTACGATAAAAGTCAGAATAGTACACTGACAAAGTTATAATTAAGTGAGAGGGGAAAGAAAAGTTCAAAAGTTACGAGAATCACGTCAACATTTTGCGAGGAAAACAGAAAAAATGGAAATGTAATGAAAAACTGTAATTTTGTTAAGGAAATTGGAGCAAAGTTATGAGAATAAAATCGTAAGTTCATGGAAAACAGTGAGGGAAATAAAGTCGTAATATTACAGAAATAAAGTCGGATTTTTTGCAAAGCTACAAGAATAAAGTCATAATTCCGTTTTGATACAAGTCAGAAGTGTACGAGTATAATGTTATAATTATGTGAAAGTGTAAAAAGTTTCAACGTTAGGAGAATAACGTCGAAATTTTGCAAAGGAAAAAAGAAAAAAATGGCAAAGTTACGAGAAGTTGTAATTTATTCAGGAAAATGGGAGCAAAGTTATAAGAACAAAATCGGAAGTTCATGGAAAAAAGTGAAGGGGATTAAGTTGTAACATTACAGGGATAACCTTGTCATTTTATGAGGAAAATAAGTTACGAGAATACTGTTGCAAAAATTAGAACGTGATTTTGCAACAATGCAGTCGGAATTTTGTGAAGCAAAAATTCTCAAATTCAGAGGATAAAGTTTTAATTTTGTGAGGAAAAAATACAAATGCAATGAGGAAAACGACTAAAAGTTAGGAGAATAAAGTCGTAATGTTACAAAATAGGTCATAATTTTTTTTAAAGAAAAAAGATGCAAAATTACAAGAAAAAAGTTCCAATTATGTTACGATGTTGCGTTTTTGTTTTATTTCTTACACTGAACATAGAGAGCACAGTCTACCAAGTCAAATTTCTTGTGTGTTAAACATACTTGGCCAATAAAGCTGATTCTTAGTCTAAATGTTGATAATAATGTTATAATTACGTGAGAGGAAAAGAAGTTTCAAAGTTACGAGAATGAAGTCGACATCTTGTGTGGAAAACAGAAAAAAATGGCAAAGTTATGATAGGTTATAATTTTGTTCAGGAAATGGGAGCAAAGTTGAAAGAATAAAATTGGAAGTTAATGGAAAACAGGAGAATTAAGTTGTAATGGTACAAGGCTTAACGTAATTTTATGAGGAAAAATGTTTCAAATATAATGTAAAACGGTGACAGGAATAAAGTTGCAAGCGAAACAGATTTTGCAGCAATAAAGTCTGAATTTGTGAGGCAAAAAGTCGCAAAATTAGAGAATAAAGTCGTAAAACACTTTGTAATTTTGTCAGAAAAAATGAAGCAAAGTTTCGAGAATAAAGTCGTTATTTAACAGAAATAAAGTCATAATTTTTTTAGAGTAAAAATATGCCAAACTACGGGAATAAATTCATACTTTTGTTACAATAAAAGTCAGAGGAGTACAATAATAAAGGGTAATTATGTCACAGGTAAAAAGTTACAAATAAAGTTGCATATTTGTCAGAGAAAAGTCAGAATTTCACGAGGAACAAAGTTTAAATAAAGTTATAATTTTATCATGAAAAGCAGCGCAAAGTCATAAGAATAAAGTTGTACTGTTTTAAGAATGTTAACATTTTTATTTAATGATGAAAAAAGTTACAAAGTCACAAGGTGAAATGTTTTGAGCATTCACTTTTTTTTCATTTTGTTGTATAAAAGTAACATAGCTGGGGAACAAAGTTGTTATGAAAAAAGATGCAATGTTACAACAATATTGTAGTAGGGTCGTGAGTCACAAACACACAAAGTTACAAGAATATAGGAGCAAAATTACAAGAAAGTTGTAAATCTGTGATGAAAATAATGGCAAAGTCATAAGATGTGTTTTGGTGGGCGCAAAGTTACTGGAAAAAAATTTGAATTTTATGTTAAACATTTTTCCAAAGTTAGGAGATGTCAATAGTAATATTACAGGGCTAAACATGTCAATTTATGAGGAAAACAGAATAATGTTGGAAGGTTACAAGAGTAAAGTCGCAATGCAGTGCGGGTCATAGAGTGGTGATTTTGCAACAATAACGTCTGAATTTTGTGAGACAAAAAGTTCCCAAATTAGCGGATAGAGTCGTAACGTTTCAAAAACACTTGTAATTTTGTAAGGAAACCTTACACAAAGTTACGAGAATACAGTCACAAAAATTCTTCTTAATTTCATTAGAAATAAGTTGAAAAGTAATTGTGAACCAAAAATAACAGTTGTAAAAAAGTTTTATTTTTTCTCGGAACGTTCTGATTTTATTTACACAACTTGACCACTTTCATCAGGTAATTATTTGTTTTTTTGCATTACTGATTGCAGATTAATTTCCTATATTTACACATCGTCTCGGTGGGTTAAATAACTACGTCCACTCGACGTAACAATTTTGACTTGAAATGTCGTTGTTTGCTTTTAATGAACCCAGCCTGGATTCCAAAAGGGGAAAAAGCATCCATTTCCTTTTTAGCCTAATGAGCCATTCAGACCAGGTGTTGACTTTGTGTTTATTATTGGAGAGACCTCTTTGCTTCTCTTATGTACTCCTCACCGTTTACGTCTCCAACTCGGAGGAGGGGTGAAAAACCCAAAAAGAAGTTTCATTGTGCCTTGTTGGAAAGTATTTTTAGGACAACTGAAAATGTTGTCAGGTAAAAAAAAAAAAAACTGCAGTAGGTGGAAAGTCGTCCCTAAAAATAAGAAGAGGACAACATCGGGTCAGCACGTTGCACACGACGTCACTGGTCCACGCTTTTTTGGACCGTCTCCTCGCACTGTGTGATGTTTCCAAGAAAACGTTCCCTCCCTGTCGGCAAATATTGCTCCGACAGTGTTCCCACTCTATGACGGGACTAACAGCAAACAACTTCATCCTTTTTATTGCTGCGTCACTTTGACTCATGTTCCAGCAGACTGCCCACCTGTGGACACAATTTGTCACTGCGAGCTCTTGTGTCGGATGTACGCCCTGCGAGTGGGCGTGTCCTACAGCACAAGGAGGCCTCAGTAGGGAACTATTCCGCACGTCAGCGCTGTGGAACGTGGAGATAAAATAAGCCATGCGGTAATCGCGTCTCCCCTGATGTGGTTTGGAGTCGGTGAATGCAGCATTGAATGACGACGACTGATGTTTGTGTACGTTTGGCTAAATGGCTATTAAGAGAAGAAAGAAGAAATACATGCATCCATACGGTGCCGCCACCATGCTAACGACCATTTATGTTTTCTCAGTGCCTTAGACACACAGAAAATATACACAAAAAGTCTCATCTGTCTTGTTGACTTAGGTTGAAAAAGGCAGTTAAATAAATAAAACAATATAGACGGCACATGACTACCTATTATAAATATTCAAAAAAATGCATTTCACGCATAGCCAAATATTAATTTTTTAAGTTTTTATTAGAGATGTCTGATAATGGCTTTTTTGCCGATATCCGATATTGCGATGTTGTCCAACTCTTAATTACCGATTCCGATATCAACCGATACCGATATATACAGTCTTGGAATTAACACATTATTATGCCTAATTTTGTTGTGATGCCCCGTTGGATGCACTAAACAATGTAACAAGGTTTTCCAAAATAAATCAACTCAAGTTATAGAAAGAAATGCCAACATGGCACTGCCATATTTATTATTGAAGTCACAAAGTGCATTTTTTTTTAACATGCCTCAAAACAGCAGCTTGGAATTTGGGACAGCATGAGGAGGTTGAGGTGGGCGGAGTTGAGGTGTGGGGGGGGGGGGGGGGGGGGTAGCGGGGGGTGTATATTGTAGTGTCCCGGAAGAGTTAGTGCTGCAAGGGGTTCTGGGTATTTGTTCTGTTGTGTTAATGTTGTGTTACGGTGCGGATGTTCTCCCGAAATGTGTTTGTCATTCTTGTTTGGTGTGGGTTCACAGTGTGGCGCATATTTGTAACAGTGTTAAAGTTGTTTATACGGCCACCCTCAGTGTGATCTGTATGGCTGTTGACCAAGTATGAATTGCATTCACTTGTGTGTGTGAAAAGCCGTAGGCATTATGTGACTGGACCGGCACGCAAAAGCAGTGCCTTTAAGGTTTATTGACGCTCTGTACTTCTCCCTACGTCCGTGTACCACTACGTACAGCGGCGTTTTAAAAAGTCATACATTTAACTTTTTGAAACCAATACCGATCATTTCCGAACCGATACCGATAATTTCCGATATTACATTTTAAAGCATTTATCGGCTGATAATATCGGCAGCCCGATATTATCGGACATCTCTAGTTATTATATCCATCCATCCATTTTCTACCGCTTATTCCCTTCGGGGTCGCGGGGGGCGCTGGAGCTTATCTCAGCTACAATCGGGCGGAAGGCGGCGTACACTCTGGACAGGTCGCAGTTATTATAATAAGTAAAAATAAAATAATTTCAAATCAAATGTCCAAATACTTTAAATACACTCAAAACAGAGGTTACATGCAAAAAAATAAGTTTTTTTCTGTTTCACTTTGAGAGTGCTTCTTAATTATTTTCTGTTGCCCCGCCACCAGTATGAAATACTTGAAATACACTCAAAACATAGATTATATGCAAAGAAAAACAAAGTTTTTCCTGTTACACTTTTGACAGTGCTTCTTAATTATTATATCTCTTGAGCCCCAGTAAGAAAAAAACATTTCGCACACCACTGACTCTCCCCCGCGACTATAAATAGTATCATTTAATACAGGCTTCTACATCAACATATGGGCATCAACATCAACAATATGATTTGCCTGAGTAACTGGACAGGACACAAAAATAAATAAATAAATGGTATCATTAGTCCATAAAATTGTTGTAAGGACACCTCTGCATAACGTTGTAACTTACAATTAACAATATCAATATTAACATTGTTTTTTAGTCTAGAAAAGAAAAGATTTCAAGTGCATCAATTTGCCTGAAATTTAAAAAATATATAATCTTATTTAAACTATAAACATTTTTTGACCGAATTGAACCGTTTGATACTGAAAAATGTATATTAATAAACTAAATAAATAATAATGACTTCAAACTGCATCAGCCACATTAGGATGACAGTAGCACAATATATAAAACCCTTTAACCTACAAAACGAAAATGAGTAAAACAATTTGTGCTAATTTTTTTTAAATAAAAATGAGGAAGTCAGGATTAGTGGTTACAATGAGCAAGTTTTGTAGTGCACAGCTCTTTGTGAGTGGGGTTTGAAGCATAATAATGCATGATACTGGTAAAGCATGTTCCCCTTGGGTGGCTCAATTATTTGCGAAGGACTGCACTATCACATAACAGTTTTATATGACATCCGCTGCAGTGGTGTATAGAGGCAAATAATAAGATCTACCCTATAAATCAGGGATGTCGAACATGCGGTCCGCGGGTCGGATCAGGCCCCGCGATTTGAGTTTGCCAAGTGTAAAAATGAGCTACATTTTCAAATGAAAGAAACTGCTGTTCTGAATGTGTCCACTAGATGTCGCAATAGCAGTTCTGTTGGGCAAGCAAATAGTTTATACCGAGCAAGTATACCAAGTAAGAGGTACACGGTAAAGCGGGGCTGCCACTCCTCCCCCTCAACCTAACGTAAAACAACCAGGAGTGAATACAAAAATGGTAACTCGCACTTAAAATGCGGCATTAAACACTGCACATTGATACAGTTCTGTGAAAATTATTGTCTTCTGTGCCAATTTAAAGAAAGTGAAATGACAAATGAGGTATATGATACATAGAAGCGTTTTTATTCATGCTTGATTTTTGTTCAATCCGAGGTGGACTGTGACTTCAAGTTTAATTGCTTTGTAGATACACTGAGACATAGTCTAAGTTTATTGTGCTCTTCATGGTGTTTTTGAAACTGCACCAATTTTTCCTCAGAAGTGTTTTCTCAAGAGGATTATTTGTGATACGTACATTTTCAGGATGTGCTTGTTCTACCTTGGGCGGAAAAAATACCAAAGAAAACGATCTGGAGTTGTCGTAGTGGTATTTTTAGGTTACTATGCCATGATGTTACCCGTCCGGCCGAGGTGGGAATAGATTTTCCTCTATGCGGCCCCTGAGCTTGTTGACTTTAATAACACATTTTATACATACAGTCAAACATTTTAGACCAGTTTCCTTTGTAGAGGTGAGATAAAAATGTGGAAAAGCATTCAAGCTGACTGAACCGTACGTCGCCCTCTTCTTATTTGAGGCACTTAAGACATTTCCTGTACTCGGCGACACAGGCGTTCGTTCTTTAGAGAGAGCCTGAATGACATCATAGACGCTACAATACTCCCTGAGTAAATGTGAAATACATCCCGAATAACAGGGAATGTAAATGTACACAAAAGCTCCAAGTTGTTGTCTTTGTTGTTCTTGCACAGGTTTTCTAATTTTTACATGTTTTTAGGTGAAGATGACTTCCCTACTTCTGCTGTGTACGTCTTTGCCCTTCATCTTGGCAACAACTACATTCCAACACCAGGATGGTACGTCAAATATATACATACTGACCAAAACAACGTGACTCTCAATAACAAATATTCAAACTATTGCAAGTGCACTATTACTTATTCAGAGGACTCCATTCTTTGCCTGGAGGAGATGTGATGTTCACGGACAATTTAAGACTCTTGAACACGTCTTTTAGGTGAACGATGAAAACTCATTAAATTAGAATAAAGTGGCCACAGGTCATGTCTTGTGCGAGTGCATTTCCTGTGTTCTGGGTTTATTTCCTGTTTTGCGCTCCTATTTTAGTTTAAATTCCTGTGTGTCTGCCTGCAGTAATTTCATCACTGTTCCTCAGCGCCATTCTCCTCACCTGTCTTTGATTAGTGACCAGGAGACTCACCTGCTTCTGATTGCTACTCAGAGAGCTTTATAAGCCAGCCTCACTCTTTGGTGGGTGCTGGATTTTTGTGAAGAGTTACGTTGGTGCTAAAAATTTGCGTTTCATTTGCTAATTGCATGCACAGCTTGTTTTGGCTTTAGTTTAGAAATAAAAAACATTCTTACGTTGATGTTGCCTCGAGTCTCTGCATCTTGAGGTCCTGAACACTGCTACAATGCCTAGACGTAACAGATTATTTGAGTTCAGGATTTCAGTTAATACAAAGACAGCAACTAAAAGCTCAAGAAGTTTTTTCAGTTTATTTTTTGATTGAAGCGTGAACCAGTAGTTAACAACTTTAAGACACTGAAAACATTTTTTATGGGATTTTGAATTGGGGTTTTTATCAATTGTAAATTATTATCAATATTTCTAAGAAATTAAGAAAGACATCCTGTGTGAAGTGATGACCAATCTACAAAAGTATTCACCGAAATGCCTCTGTAAATGAATTCAAATTCAAATGTTCATTTTCTATGATAATAATGGTTTTATGCCATGAGCCAATTTCCTGGGAGGCATTGGTCTGCATTAGCCAAGTCTAAATGTTGTAAGTTAGCAAAGTTCCTAACCATAAATTTAAAACAACTGTACATCAGGGGAACATTTACCAAATGTAGAATTCAATTGTGCTAAGTCTTTAAGGAAAAATAATGTAAGGAATGAATCCTTACCAAACGAATTAACCGTGACCTGTCTTTCTGTCAGACACGGATGGAACATTACGTGTCAGTATCCCACTAGAGATGCAGCTGCGCCCCCTGCTGGGTGGCAAGGTAGTGGTGCCTTGCTACTTCCAGGACAACACCGTCAGCGACCCCGGCGCCCCGACGATCGCTCCGCTCTCCCACCGCATCAAATGGACTTTTGTCACCAAAGAGAAAGTCAGCACAATCTTGGTAGCATCGGAGGGCAAAGTTCAGGTGGACATTGAGTATCTGGACAGAGTCACGATGGTCAATTACCCGCTGGTGCCTACCGACGCCAGCCTGGAGGTAACAGAGCTGAGGTCAAAAGACTCAGGCACCTACCGCTGCGAGGTGATGCACGGGATCGAGGACAACTACGACACGGTGGACATCCAGGTTCAGGGTATGTCATCCCAAGTTGTAGATTTACATTTTTCCGGCGAATCAGGGTCTAAAGTGTATCACATAAACTGTCCTGCACAGTGAAATAATGGTGGGCTGAAGATGAAAATAATCAATCTCAATTCTTGCCTGTCTGACTTACAGGTATTGTGTTCCACTACCGTGCTATAACCACCCGGTACACTCTCAGCTTTGAGAAGGCCAAGGCTGCTTGCATTCAAAACAGCGCCACCATCGCCACCCCAGCCCAACTGCAGGCGGCTTATGATGATGGATACCACCAATGTGATGCTGGATGGCTGTCTGATCAGACTGTCAGGTAATATTCATAGGCCAAGTCCGTTCTACCAAAAACTTGTGGCTTCTAAATATCCCGAAAAGACATTAAAAGCCCTCTTCCAAGTCCAGGTACCAACTCTCTTGTGTCTTGTCCTTTTGAGGTACCCAATCCATGAGCCCCGGGAGGAATGCTACGGAGACAAGGATAACTTCCCTGGTGTGAGAACCTATGGAGTAAGAGACGTCAATGAGACTTACGATGTCTACTGTTTTGCAGAAAAGATGTCAGGTACATTTATTGACAGGATGCACACCACCTGACCCTTCAGAATACTGTGGTTGCCACTGGTATAACATCAACTGTATTTCTCCTCCCAGGCAGAGTCTTTTACTCCATGTCGGTAGAAAAGTTCACCTTTTACGAAGCCGGCGACCAGTGCACCAAACTGGGTGCCAGGCTTGCCAACACTGGAGAGCTTTACCTGGCCTGGAAATCCGGCATGGACGTGTGCAACGCAGGATGGTTGGGAGACAGGAGTGTACGTTATCCCATCAACATTGCAAGGCCTCAGTGTGGAGGGGGGCTTCTGGGAGTCAGAACCGTATACCTCTTCCCAAACCAGACAGGATACCCCTTTGCAGATTCTCGTTATGATGCTATCTGCTTTCAAAGTACGTGCTTAATTTTTTATGTTCATAGTGCCTGGTGCATGATTGCCATAGCCCGTGTGCTAATGAATCTCTGGGGGAAAGGAGAATGAAAATCAAATGCAATCTTGTCTCAACCACAGGTAGTGACGAAGAGACTGCAGTTCCTGGAAGAACCACACCTTTCCCGGACATCATAAGCATAACTCCAGCCCCTGGACTTTATCCAGGCCTCACTACTGTGCCTGGGGGTCAGGAGATCAAGCATGGAGGTGTGGACATTCTCATCTCACAGCCCGTCGCCCCTCCATTCACTGACTCCGCCATGGCTCCCACTGGTAAACTCTTCGGAACTCTACTGAAAAAATCCTAAAGAGCCATCAACCATTACCATAATATTGCAGCCAGAGAGTCTGTTAAACCTCAGTTTCTCTTTCTTCACTTATAGGTGTCGTGTTCCACTACCGACCAATTACTGGCCGGTACACGCTGACTTTTCTGGAGGCCCAACAGGCCTGCAAGAGCATTGGAGCAGTCATTGCTAGCCCCCAGCAGCTGCAAGCTGCCTTTGAGAAAGGCCTGCACCAATGTGATGCTGGTTGGCTTGGTGACCACACTGTAAGGTGCGTTAAGGACAGGTCTACAGCTCAGAATTTATAGACTGAGGCCTTATTAAAAACTATAAATCTTGTTAGGTATCCCATCGTATCACCCCGAGATAACTGTGCTGGAAACCTGCTGCACCATCCAGGAGTCAGATCATACGGCCTGAGGCCAGACTCCGAGCGCTACGACGTATTTTGTTATGTGGAACGTCTCCAAGGTCAGGAAGGCCTCATACTAATGTTCACATTACAAATTTACATTTAAGCATCATGCATTTAAACAAGATCACGGGTACAAGCGGCTGAAATGAGTTTCCTCCGCCGGGTGGCGGGGCTCTCCCTTAGAGATAGGGTGAGAAGCTCTGCCATCCGGGAGGAGCTCAAAGTAAAGCCGCTGCTCCTCCACATCGAGAGGAGCCAGATGAGGTGGTTCGGGCATTTGGTCAGGATGCCACCCGAACGCCTCCCTAGGGAGGTGTTTAGGGCACGTCCGACCGGTAGGAGGCCGCGGGGAAGACCCAGGACACGTTGGGAAGACTATGTCTCCCGGCTGGCCTGGGAACGCCTCGGGGTCCCACAGGAAGAGCTGGACGAAGTGGCTGGGGAGAGGGAAGTCTGGGTTTCCCTGCTTAGGCTGCTGCCCCCGCGACCCGACCTCGGATAAGCGGAAGAAGATGGATGGATGGATGGATGGCATTTAAACTATTCAATACTCTCAATCAAGGTGAGGTCTTCTTTACCAGCGACTATGACAGCTTTTCCTACGAGGAGGCCGTGCAGCACTGTGAAAACCTCAACACCACGCTGGCCACGACTGGACAGCTGTTTGCCGCTTGGAACCAAGGCCTGGATAAGTGTCGCCCAGGCTGGTTGATGGACCGCAGTGTCCGCTATCCAATAACAATCCCCAGATCTCACTGTGGGGGCAGCCAGGTGGGCGTGCACATCATTTACGCCTTTCCCAACCAGACAGGCTTTCCTGATGAGCATTCGCGTTACGACGCCTACTGTTTCAAAGGTAGATGCTTGCAGTTCCGTGGTCAAATTAACATGAACTATCCCAACTTCACTCTTCTGTCTTTGGATTCTGTGTTTTACAGCTGAAAGAATCATAGTTGACACTGACAATGACACCATTTATGACCTGTTACTGACGACAGATGTTATCAACAAGACAACAGTTGCAGTTGATCACTCCATTCCTACTAGTAGGATTATACACCTCGTGTCTATAATTGTTTATTTCTTTAATCAGTTGAGGTTGTTTACGTTACCCCTTGTTGTGTTTGTCTTTTAGTTGAATCTACTGTGGGCTACAATGACACTGAAACCACTCTAAACATCACAGACATAGAAGAGATTATCCAGAAGACAAACACCTCAACACAACTAACAGTTCCTACCGGTAAGAGCTTTGGATTTAACAGCATAGGCATAAACTCGGTCCTGAAGGTGTTTGTCTTGTCATTTAAAATTTCAAAAATAGTACCAAATCTCTAATATATTTTTGTCTGCATCTTGAACAACAGTCCCTGTTGATGGTTCTGGTTCCGGATCAGGTGATCATTCGGCCAGTGGCGATATCTCAGGGGCGTCCAGCACCATCAGCGGGAGCGGAGCTTCTGGTTCAGGAGTAGATGTAACCTTTAGTGGACACACAGACATTTTATCAGGAGATAATTCTGCCTCTGGTGAGCCACATGAAGCAGAAGGGGGAAGTGCAGTCATCTTCACATCAGGAGAGCCTTCCAGTGCATCTGGGTCTGGATCTGGATTTGTTGCATCAGGATCGGGATCTGGTTTTGTTGCATCAGGATCTGGATCTGGTTTCATTTCATCAGGATTTGGATCTGGCCTTGTTGCATCAGGATCCGGATCTGGCTTTGTTGAATTCGGATCTGGGTCTGGCTCTGTTGCTTCAGGAGCTGGATCTGGCTTTGTCGCATCTGGATCAGGTTCTGCCAGTGGCAGTGGAGACATGAGCGGCAGCGGTGGTGACATACTGATCAACATACTGGATGGAAAAGAGGAAGAGCTGTTGAACCCAACCCTCACTGAGCAAGAGTTGGGAAGCGGTGTGTTGTGGGCTTCAGGAATGTCCGGATCAGGAGGTATGTCCGGATCTGGAAGTCTGTCTGGATCAGGTGACATTTATGGATCTGCTGATATGTTTGGATCAGGAGGTATGTCTGGATCAAGAGGTATGTCTGGATCAGGAGGGATGTCAGGATCAGGAGGCATGTCTGGGTCAGACATCAGTGGATTCTCTGGCATCATCTTTACAGACACTCGTGCCATTGACCTAACAGCACAACCATCAGGAGAGCAGGAGTTGTCTGGATATCATCCCTTTGCATCAGGCTTCCCCAGTGGCTTTCCAAGTGGTTTTTCATCTAGTGCTTCCAGCAGCGGTTCTGCCTCTGGCCAACCTTTTCAGACGGATGGTGACATCATCTTTCTAACAGACGATAGGATAAAGGAAGTTACTATTACTCCACTGGAAGAACACCATCCTGAAGAGGGCCGAGGCGTAGTAGAAATAAGTGGCCAGGGAAGCGGATCTGGAGTCCACATTCATAGCTCAGGCAGTGACACTTCGTCAACTTCTGGGCTTTCTATAGCCCTACCCCCTGGATCTACCATGACCTACCCAGACTACACTGGTCAATCAGGACATGACGCAGAGGTGGAGGAGTCAAAAATCCTTATTTTAACTCCAGACCCTGTCAACATCAGTCCGACAACAGCACCCACAGCTTCACTGGAAACCCCTGCTGTGGTGGAGCAACCAGCAGTAGAAGAGGGTATGTGATTTAGGTTACTTGAAGCATAAAAAAACCCAGATAATCGATCTTCATAGTTTTCTAATTCAAAATGTTTCTTTTCTTCAGCTGTGCAAGGTTGTCCAGAGGGCTGGTTGGGGTTCATGGGAAGCTGTTACCTCCACTTTGCGGACAGACACACCTGGTCAGAAGCTGAGCAGCGTTGCCAGGAGCTCAACGCCCACTTAGTCAGCATCACATCTGAGGAGGAGCAGCAGTTTCTCAACTGTAAGTGACACCATTTTATAAAACAACTTAGGGGGTCCTGTTGTGTATTACAGAGTCGGACTTGTTAGCCCTGGAGCCCTCATAGAAAGTTTGCATTCAGATCCTAATCAAATGAAGCACATTATCAGAGGAATCGCACAATAAATTAACCAAACCTGTCAAGAGGAATTCTCTCCAGATACTTCCCAAACCCTTAAAATCATTGTTTTGGCGCCTTCAAATTGACCAGATGCTAATGTCAGTGGTTGTCTAGTCCGCACCTAAGGAAACGTAGAAAGGGATATAAACAGAATATGTGTAGAAGAAGCTTCAGATGGTCCCAGGGTTTAAAATGTCTCTGTTTTGTCCACAGCTAAAGGTCAGGACTACGAGTGGATTGGTCTCAATGACAAAGATGTTCAGAATGAATTCCACTGGACAGACGGCAGTCCTCTGGTGAGTTGGATAGACTGATGCTTGTTTCTTACGTGTTTACGGCTGTTCACTTTTTACGCTCTAATTACAATTGCATCATTCATAACATCCATAGACATACGAGAACTGGAGGCCCAACCAACCTGATAACTACTTCAACTCCGGCGAGGACTGCGTGGTAATGATCGGACATGAGGGAGGCCAGTGGAATGACGTTCCATGCAACTACTATCTTCCCTTCTCCTGCAAGACTCAGCCCGGTAGGAACTAAGTTGGATGGACTCTAGTTGCTGTTAACAAAACTACTTCCCAAATCAAGGACTTTAGTTCCGATTTCATCTTATTTTTTTCCCTTTCTGCCAGTGGGCTGCGGCGCACCCCCTGAGGTGGAACACGGGGCACCGATGGGCGTCACTCGAGTGCGCTACCTGGTCAACACCAAAGTGCGATACCAGTGTCAAGCGGGCTACACGCAGCGCCACCTTCCTGTCATACGTTGCATGGAGAACGGGGAGTGGGAGAAGCCGCAAGTGGAATGTACAGAAAGTGAGTTTTGGCGGATTTTCATTGGCGCAACGTTGTCGAAATGTTGGATTATTAAGTGTACTTATGGTCATACTGTAAAAGACAGTTGTGGCACCGCATATTGCTGGGCTGCACGTATATTGTATCGTATCTTGATATCGCTAAATATGGTCGAGGATTTATGCACAATTAGTTACCGAGAATCCTTGCCTGCGGGACATCATCAGTACGTATGACATCACCAGTGTGCGCTTCCCTCCTTCTTCCAGCAGGTGACGCCAACAGCAACAGGCTACACAAAAGGTCAGCGAGGAGCAGCAGAAGTAAAGCAGTCATCAGACCACAGCAGTACAGGAAGACGCTCTGAGCGGGACTGAAAAGCACAAGTGAGATTCACATAAAGGACCCCTCAATGGACATCAATGCTAATGCCCGACCAAAACTGATTGCATCTCCCCCGTCGCGCCTTCTCATCCAGTGTAAATACAAACAGGAAAGCACATTTAGAAGATGTTATTTATAGAGTCTAATTTAGAGCAGTGCTCCATGCACAAGTACCACAGGAGAAATAGGATTTATTTAATAAACAAAAAGTCAATATGAGTGGTATTGATGGCTCAGAGTGTTAGCATAACCTTTATTTCTAGATCTGTGTTTGTGCTTGTTCTCCAGTGACGACGACTGTGACTCGCTATTCAAATCTACAATCCCACTCTCATCAAATACAGGTTTTGATTCAATTGTAATAATATTGAGATGCAGCTTTTTCATTCCATCCCCTTGGTGAGAACAAATTAGAATCGATTATGAACAAACAACTCTAAAGTGGACACTGAAGACTCAGAAATGTCTTCGACGATTGCAAAAACTTAGGTTTCAAAGTTAATGTTGCTGAACGCTTTAAAAATTATTTGATTACGAAAACCTGTACGACAAGTTTGATTGAAGACTCTAAAAAGACATAAGATAGGTTGATTAAAAATGCTAAATTGTCTTAAAACTTTACCAAAAGATGTACCTTTAACACTGCATTTTCTTTGAGGTTTACGAAAACAATACATTTATTAATGACTCTGTTCCAAAACTCTTTGTTTCGGGAATAAACGTACGTTACTGGAAATTGTCTTCAGGGTGTACAAAAACGTAAACAGTTACGTTAATTCATGACTCTTGACGTGTTTTCAACGTTAAGTTTGCTGATTGCAAAAAAAAATAATTGTTTACACAAACCTGTATGTCAAGTTTGAAGACCCTCAAAAAGATGTACGATCGGTTGATTAAAAACGCTAACTTGCCATAAATTTTGACCAAAATATGTACCTTTCTTTAACACTACATTTTCTTTGAGGTTTAGGAAAACACTTATGTTAAAATAATCAAAGACTCCAAAATTGACTTCAAAGTTTATATATGTTAATTGAATCCAAAACCTAGAAATGATCTTCGTTTCTGAAAAAACTTTCGTTACTCGAAATCAAACTCTCAATTTTCTTTGATGTTCCCAAAAGCTTACATTAGGCTCATCCAATACTCAAAACTGCCTTCTAGGTTTACAAATAAACGTACGTTAGATTAACTGAAGACTAACTTGTCTTCAGTGTTTACGTAAGTTACATCAAAAAGACAACAAATTGCCTTTAATGTTTCCAAAACCATACTACATTCATTAGCTCTCAGACGCTAAATTGTCTTCGCACACAAATTGTGTGCAGATTGGCAGGTTGTCTTTAAAGGTTACGAAAAAACACACGTTCTATGATGCAATAGACTCCGATGTTGACATACGTACACACATTACCTGATCATATTTTTGTTACAAACACTGAAGCTGAAGCTGCGACAATGAATCTATTGGTTTGCGTTAGTCTGTGAATACAAAAATGGAGAAATAGTGACTGTTAGCTGAGACCCGTCGCTGGCTTAACGCACGGGACTCACTGTAAATATTGGACTCTAAAACTGTGTGAACAGCAGGATCTGTCAGTAACTTACAGCAAGCTTACCGTTTATTTAATCCTTAATCAACCTGTAGAGTTTAGTTGAACAAAGTAGAACAAAGAATCGTGTTTTTAGTCGAAAAAGCCAGCCAGTTACAGGGAGTCCATGCTATCGGATGACTCTGAGAGAGAAAACGATGTCCATCTTTGGTGTTTTAAAACATGTTCCTGTTTGCACGAGAGTGCAAACTATCAGACCCCACACAAGCACACAAACACAAAGAAAGCAAAATATTGTGAACGCAAACAGATAACGTGAATTTATGCTTGGTTTATGTTGTCACAATGTAAAGTAGCCAAGTAAAATGTATTTATATCAAGCAAAAAGTGTTTTTATAAAAGAAAACAGAATGTGAAGATGTGTAGGACTTAAACAACAAATATGTCAAGTAAACTTACAATGAATTTTATTAAAAATAAAAACACAAGCCCAATAAAATACAGGTAATAAAAACCTAAATGTGAGGAGAAACTGTTGTTTCTGTTTCCATGCATGAGCAAACAGTGTGCTGTACTGTGCTGCACCAAATAAAACCTGGAATCAAACGTGTCTTTGTGTCCAATTATTGCTACAAGTCAACAAGGAGGATGGTAAAAACATGTTTGTTTCAAAGAAAACATAACTTTTGTCTGGAAAGTAGACCGCTTCTTTTAAAAATGTGCAACTTTTTCCACCTTAAAAGGTGAATTGCACTTTTTTGGGAATTTTGCCTTTTACTCACAATCATTATGTAAGAAAGAGAAGCACGGTTTTCTTATTTTTATGCATTCTAAATGCTAAATAAGTCAGCTCTATTCTGCATATAAAGCCCTTAAAAGACCATCCAAACACCTCCATTAAGGTTTTATATATATGCTGTAAGTATATGTGATGTAGTAAGGGGCACATTCATAAAAACATTTGATATTTTTGTATTTTGATCATTTCAGGAATATGCACGCATTAATTTTAAAAAACTAAACACGTTTACTTTTTTTTCCAAAAATAGATTGAAAATCACTGCAGACTTCATGGGAGCCAACAAACATAATAAAACATCACTTACTGTACAAGGTCGGCTGTCATTAGGATGCAGACTGATGGATGTTCATATACTCCCGTTTAGATGAAGAATGACTCATAATCCTTGCGAAGAAAAGGGGGGTGGAACCAAGCCTCTATTTGTGTCGATTTTCGCCATTTCCAGTTCTAAATTGGCTGTTAAAGTATACCAACTTGTCGGATTACATCCTCGCCCTTCTAATATCCAAGTGAGGCATGATTTATGATCTAGAATATAATTTCACATTTCACTAGCAGGGAAGCGAGGAAGCAGCTTACCAGTCGATCATGTCAACATTGGCACACCAGCTCGTGATCACGGCGCCGCTATAAATAGTTTGTCTGCGTTAGCGCTTATAATAACAATATCACTAACACTTGGTTAATATTCAAGTCACGATATGTAAATGGCGTATTGTTGGCAGTTTTTGGATGTTTTTTTATTGGGTTTTCTGGGCGGAATAGAGGACCTCCCATTGGCTCCGCAGTAAGCAGACTTTTATTCACAAGTTAGATTGCATTAAAAAAAATAGATCATTAGGTGTATTTAGCTAATAGCAATTTAGATAGCTAGCATTAGCTGCCATTGAATGTATCAGCTATCATAACACCATGACTGCAAATTGTTCGTTGAAAGTATGCACTTTTCTTAAATATTACTTTTTTCTTTAAAATGTACAGTATGCCTTGCATTGTTAAACAAATTTTTTTTTTTGATTTTTAAATAGAATAATAATAATTAATTTAAAAAAAAAAAATATATATATATATATATATATATATTTCTTAAAAAAAGACTGCCATGGAGCAACTTAAAAAAACAAAACCTTTTTTTTCCTCCCCAGCTTGTTTTTGTTGGAAAATCTATACATTTTCTTGAAAATATAATACTTTTATGCTGTTGAATCGAAAATGTACACATTTTCTAAAAAACACGCAACTTTTCGCTTTCTTTCTTGAAAATATATATATTTTTCCTCAACATCAAAATTGTGTTTGTTTTTCACATGATTTCTACAAATAAACTTGCCTTGCAATCCTGCGTCTTGTATTGGTACTAACTTTGTAGCAGTGTCTGTTCCTGCGGAATATTCGAGTCCTTTTTTCTGGCAATAGCACCATCAACATTTTTCCCAGCTTTTTCCTGGAAAATCTTAACTTTCCTTGAAAATATGACCAAAAAAAAGTTATGTCTGGAAAATGACTTGTTTTCTCAAAAAATATGCAGTGCATTGGAAAAAAACCCTCAAAACACAATTTCTAATTATATTTAACTGGCATGTTTTCTCAAATTGTACTGCATTTTCTATACTGTACGGTTTTTATGGAAAAAAATATTTTCTCAAAAATATACCTTTTCCTGAAAATAAAATACTTTTATGCTTTTGAATGGAAAATGTTTCTCAAAAATTTGCAACTTTTCTCCTTTTTCCCCAGAAAGTACATTTTTCTCTCAACATCAAAATCGTGTTGGTTTTTCACGTCATTTTTACGAATAAACTTGCCTTGTAATCCTGCGTCTTGTTTTGGTACTAACTTCTTAGTAGTGTCTATTCCTGCTGAATCTTCGAGTCGTTTTTCTGGCAATAGCGCCGTCAACATTTTTCCCAGCCTTTTTCTAGAAAATCTTAACTGGAAAATGGCTTGTTTTCTCAAAAAATATGCATTGCTTTGTAAAACAAAAACAAAACAAAAAACCTCAAAACACCATTTCTAATTATATATAACCAGCACATTTTCTCAAATTATACTGTATTTTCTATACTGTAGAGTTTTAATGGAATAAAAATATACCTTTTCTTAAAAATATACCTTTTCTTGAAAATATAATAATGTTATATTTTCGAATGGAAAATGTTTCTCAAAAATTTGCAACTCCTAAATTTTTCTCTCAACTTCAAAATTGTGTTTGTTTTTCCATGTCATTTCTACGAATAAACTTGCCTTGTAATCCTGCGTTTTGTAACTTCTTAGTAGTGTCTATTCCTGCTGAATCTTCAAGTCGTTTTTCTGGCAATAGCGCCGTCGACATTTTTCCCAGCTTTTTTCTAGAAAATCTGAACTTTTCTTGAAAATGACCAAAAAAAACATTTTGTACAGTTCTGTCTAGAAAATGGCTTGTTTTCTCAAAAAATATGCATTGCTTTGTAAAAAAAACAACCTCAAAACACCATTTCTAATTATATATAACCAGCATGTTTTCTCAAATTATACTGTATTTTCTATACTGTACAGTTTTAATGGAATAAAAATAAAACTTTAGTTAAAAATATACCTTTTCCTGAAAATAAAATATTCGTATGCTTTTGAATGGAAAACGAAGGTCCTGAGTAGTCGTGAGTTCAATCCCGGGCTCGGGATCTTTCTGTGTGGAGTTTGTATGTTCTCCCCGTGACTGTGTGGGTTCCTTCCGGGTACTCCGGCTTCCTCCCACCTCCAAAGACATGCACCTGGGGATAGGTTGATTGGCAACACTAAATTGGCCCTAGAGTGTGAATGTGAGTGTGAATGTTGTCTGTCTATCTGTGTTGGCCCTGTGATGAGGTGGCGACTTGTCCAGGGTGTACCCCGCCTTCCGCCCGATTGTAGCTGAGATAGGCTCCAGCGACCCCCCGCGACCCCAAAAGGGACAAGCGGTAGAAAATGGATGGATGGATGAATGGAAAATGTTTCTCAGAAATGTGCAACTCCTTTTCCCCAGAAAGTAAATTTTTCTCTCAACATCAAAATCGTGTTTGTTTTTCACTTCGTTTCGACGTATAAACTTGCCTTGTAAACCTGCGTCTTGGTTTTGTACTAACTTCTTAAAGTACCAATGATTGTCACACACACACTAGGTGTGGCGAAATTATTCTCTGCATTTGACCCATCACCCTTGATCACCCCCTGGGAGGTAAGGGGAGCAGTGGGCAGCAGCGGTGGCCGCGCCCGGGAACCATTTTGGTGATTTAACCCCCAATTCCAACCCTTGATGCTGAGTGCCAAGCAGGGAGGTAACGGGTCCCATTTTTATAGTCTTTGGTATGACTCGACCGGGGTTTGAACTCACAACCTACCGATCTCAGAGCGGACACTCTAACCACTGATTAGGTGGTGTAACTTTAGTAGTGTCTATTCCTGCCGAATCTCCCCGTCCTTTTTTGTGGCGTCTTCAGCTTCATTTGTTCATTGAACTAAAACCATACATAAACAGCAGCCATTTTATTGACTTGTATAAAAACGACACAAAATGCACTGGCATACATTACATACTGTGTAGGATATAAAAAATGTAAAAGGTACAAGTGTCGTCGCCCGTTCGACACAAACAATGACAATCGCATACTTTTGTGGCAGATATTTCAGTGTACACAGTGTATGTACTTTTTATGTACTTGTAGTACTGACATGAAATCTTAGTTTGGAGTACTGCGCTAAAGTAATGTTTCTTCAAGCAATTAAAAAAAGTCTATTTTGTAATACGGTGGTCTAATGTCCCTTTTCCACCACACGGTACTACTACTAGTACTACCAGTTTCTAGCCAACATTTGAGAATGGAAATGACCGAAAACAAAACACACGCTAACGTTAGCTTACCCGGTTGCATCTCCGCTTAGCTCCCGCGTCTTCAGTCTCCTCCATTGTTATTTGTGACTACGACTACTTCCTGGTTTTCAAGTAGCTATTTTCATGTGGACGAGCAGAAACCGACGCGGATCAAGCAGGTACGGAGCAGTGGAAAAGGGGCACAACTTAGTGGTCACAGTAGTTTGTAGGAGGAAGAGGAGCACAATGGACCTAAATAAGCCCATTCGCCCGCAGGCTACAGCTAATGCTAACCGAGAGTCTACCGATAGCAGTAGACGCCAAACTTCAGGTGCCATGGGGGGAAGCCGTAGCTCCGCACCCCAGGTTCCGGGGGTCCGCAGTTAGCCCGGACCTTGGTGATGGGGTAGCGGACGCTGGCGTCGGCCAACCACCCGGCGTCGCAGCGGTCCAATCCTGAGAGCCTCCAGGCGGCGTACAGTTGGCCCACTTTGGCCACGGAACTGAAGTCTCTGGCGCAAGCCTGGACCGCCTCGGTGAAGTTGAGCCTGGTCGGGTTCTGCAGGAAGTAGACCGTCCCTGCGGCAGGAGAACACCAATGCAATATGATGTACAGCATAGGAGTTGTACCTTTGAACAAATAATTAGTATTATTCATAGAATTTGTTTTTTTTATAAGAAAGTATTACAATAAAATTTGCAATACAATATACCTCAAATATTTTATAAAATAATACGGTAATATGTAATATATTTGTGTTCTCTTAAAACACGTGTAATACAATAAGAGATACAGTATATTTAATGTATTTTTGATTAAATAAAATAAATAATGTAAATTAAAAAAACACTAAAGAAGATAAAATACAATATTTAAAACATTTTAAAAAAGCATTACAATAAAATATGCTGTTGCTCTGGTAGGACATGCGCCCAAAAATACACATTTTCAATGCTAAAAATATTTAATAGTAATACACCTCAAATATTTGATAAAATAATACAGTAAAATGTAATATATTTGTATTCTCTTACAATCATTTTAACACAATAAGATATACAGTATATTATTGTATTTATTTTGATTTAAAAACAAATAATACAAATTAAAAAACACTAAAGAAGATAAAATACAATATTAAAAAAAAAAAAAGTATTACCGGTACAATAAAATTTGCAATAACAATATACCTCAAATATTTTGTAAAATAATACGGTTATATGTAATATATTTGTATTCTCTTAAAACACGTGTAATACAATAAGAGATACAGTATATTTCATTTATTTTTAATTTTAAAAAACCCCAACAAATAATATAAATTTAAAAACACTAAAGAGGATAAAATAAATGATAAATAAATGATAAATGGGTTATACTTGTATAGTGCTTTTCTACTTTTAAGGTACTCAAAGCGCTTTGACAGTATTACCACATTCACCCATTCACACACACATTCACACACTGATGGCGGGAGCTGCCATGCAAGGCGCTAACCAGCAGCCATCAGGAGCAAGGGGTGAAGTGTCTTGCCCAAGGACACAACGGACGTGACTAGGATGGTAGAAGGTGGGGATATTTTAAAAAAATACAATATTATTAAAAAAAACAAAAACTATTACAATAAAATATGCTGTTGCTCTGGTAAGACATGCGCCCAAAAATACACATTTTCAATGCTAATAATATTTAATAGTAATATACCTCAAATATTTGATAAAATAATACAGTAAAATTTAATATATTTGTATTCTCTTACAATAATTTTAACACAATAAGAGATACAGTATATTATTTTATTTATTTTGATTTAAAAACAAATAATGTAAATTAAAAAACACTACAGAAGATAAAATACAATATTTAAAAAAAACTACTACAATAAAATTTGCAATAACAATGTACCTCAAATATTTGATAAAATAATACGGTAATATGTAATATATTTGTATTCTCTTAAAACACGTGTAATACAATAAGAGATACAGTAATTTAGAGTATTTTTTATTTTAATAAAATAACAAATAATATACATTTTAAAACACTAAAGGAGATAAAATACAATATTAAAAAAAAAGTATTACAATAAAAAATATGTAGTTGCTATGGTAAGACATGCGCCCAGAAATACACATTTTCAATGCTAAAAATATTTAATAGTAATATACCTCAAATATTTGATAAAATAATATAGTAAAATGTAATATATTTGTATTCTCTTACAATCATTTTAACACAATAAGAGATACAGTATATTATTTATTTATTTTATTTAAAAACAAATAATATAAATTAAAAAACACTAAAGAAGATCAAATACAATACTAAAAAAAAAAAAAAAAAATGACCGGTACAATAAAATTTGCAATAACAATATACCTCAAATATTTTGTAAAATAATACGGTAATATGTAATGTATTTGCATTCTCTTAAAACACAATAAGAGATACAGTATATTTCATTTTTATTTTTAGTTTAAAAAAAAAAAAAAAAAAAAAATATATATATATATATATATATATATATATATATATATATAAATTTAAAAACACTAAAGAGGATAAAATACAAAATTATTTTTAAAAAAAACAACTATTACAATAAAATATGCTGTTGCTCTGGTAAAACATGCGCCCAAAATTACACATTTTCAATGCTAAAAATATTTAATAGTAATATACCTCAAATATTTGATAAAATAATACAGTAAAATTTAATATATTTGTATTCTCTTACAATAATTTTAACACAATAAGAGATACAGTATATTATTGTATTTATTTTGATTTACAAACAAATAATATAAATTAAAAAACACTAAAGAAGATAAAATACAATACTAAAAAAAAAAAATTTACCGGTACAATAAAATTTGCAATAACAATATACCTCAAATATTTTGTAAAATAATACGGTAATATGTAATATATTTGCATTCTCTTAAAACACGTGTAATACAATAAGAGATACAGTATATTTCATTTATGTTTAATTTAAAAAATATATATAATAATATAAATTTAAAAACACTAAAGAGGATAAAATACAATATTATTAAAAAAACAAACAAAAAAAACTATTACAATAAAATATGCTGTTGCTCTGGTAAGACATGCGCCCAGAAATACACATTTTCAATGCTAAAAATATTTAATAGTAATATACCTCAAATATTTGATAAAATAATACAGTAAAATGTAATATATTTGTATTCTCTTACAATAATTTTAACACAATAAGAGATACAGTATATTATTGCATTTATTTTTATTTAAAAACAAATAATATAAATTAAAAAAACACTAAAGAAGATAAAATACAATACTAAAAAAAAAATAATAATAATTACCGGTACAATAAAATTTGCAATAACAATATACATACCTCAAATATTTTGTAAAATAATACGGTAATATGTAATATATTTGTATTCTCTTAAAACACGTGTAATACAATAAGAGATACAGTATATTTAATTTATTTTTTATTTTAATAAAATAACAAATATACATTTTAAAACACTAAAGGAGATAAAATACAATATTTAAAAAATTTAAAAAAAGTATTACAATAAAAAATATGTAGTTGCACTCAGAAATAAACATGTTCAATGCTAAAAATATTTAATAGTAATATACCTCAAATTATTGATAAAATACAACAGTAAAATGTAATATATTTGTATTCTCTTACAATAATTTTAACACAAGAGATAAAGTATATTATTTTATTTATTTAGATTTAAAAACAAATAATATAAATAAAAAAACACTAAAGAAAATAAAATAAAAAATATTATATATATCCAATACAATATTACAAAAAAGTATTACAATAAAATATGCAGTTGCTCTGTGAAGACATGTGCCCCAACATACAAATTTATAGCACTAAAAAGATTAAATAAAATATGGTAATATACATCAAACATTTCATAAAATGATCAAATAAAATGTGATATATTTGTATTCTCTTCAAAGTATTTTAACACAATAGAAGATACTTGACATTGTTTTATTTATTTTAATTTAATAATATAAATTATAATTAAATATAAATAAATAATACAAATAAAAAAAATAAAAAAGTACAATATTATAAGCAAGTATTGAAATAAAATATGCTGTATCTCTGGTAGGACATGCAGCCATAAATATACATTTTCAGTGTTATACATTTTGATCAAATATAAGAATATACCTCAAACATTTAATACAACATTTTTTTTAATACATTAAAATGTAATTTAAATCACTTTTTTAATTTTGTATTTTATCAAATATAAATGGAAAAAAAAAACACTGAAAGTAAAATAACCTTACATCTAAAATAATTATACAATTACAATCTTTAAAAGTGTTTTAATTAGAAAACAAAACATGCCACTAACTAAAATATATATTTGTGCATATTTTTTGACTAAGTAATCATTGTAAGGCATAAACAAATATTAAACATATTTAAATTTGTATTTTAAAAGTATTTGTTGTACTGCAAAACTATACAGTATATAATAAATATTGTATCTATTTATTTATTACCTTTTAAATAAAAAAAAACCCGTTAAATGTAAAAAATGTTGACCGCTGACCTTTGATGGAGGCGGAGAAGCAGAAGGCGTCAAAGCGGTGGAGAAGGCGGTGGCGCGGACCGTAGTTGCGAATACCAGGCGCCAAGCCGGAGCCCCCGCATCCGTCGCGTGGCGCCGTGATGGGATACTGCACCGTGCCGTCGGCCAACCAGCCGGCGTTGCACCAGTCCAGGCCTTCTTCCCACGCCGTGAACAGCTGCTCGAAGGTGGCCAGCGTGGCGTCCTGATCCTGGCACGCCTGCTGCGCCCGCGGGTAGTTGAAGTGGTAGCGTCCTCTGTTAGAGAAGTAGGGAAACACCACACCTGTGCAGGAAAACACACCTGGGCTAGTTGGTTCTTTGTTACATCATCAGGGGCTTAGATTTGACCTACAACTTGATGTTTTTTTAAATGATTTCTTTCTTGAATTCAATGATTATCATCCGCTTCTTCTTCTTCTCAGCTCTGTCCTTCACACTCACTTTCTAGTAGCAGCTAGGTGGCAGCAGTGCACAATCTAATCAACAGGCTCTCTGTTCTACTGATTAGAAGTAGGAAGTACACAGGAACACAGGTGTACACAGCTGACTGAAGGGATGGAGAAGTTTGTAACAGGAATGAGATAAAAGGAATATATAAAGCTGAATACACAAATAGGGGTTTTCAACGTTGTCCAGGCCAAGGACTGTCAAACTGATGGAGTGAGGATCTCCTACTTATTACTCTTGTAAAAATTGGGTTTTATGTTAAACTGGTCATAGTGGTACCTTGTTATTGTGAAATGCTAAGATTCAATTAATAGCAGTAGTGTCGCTAATAGCTAGCTGGCTAATAGGGCGCTAATCACTACCCGTCCACTGGCGCGTTAAATGTTAGCAGGCGACCATAGCGTTAATCGCGAGCTGGCAAGTAGTCCGCAAATCACTATCTAGCAACTAACCCGCAAATTGCTAGCTGACAACTAAACTGACAGCTACCAGTTCACATATCGCTATCTGGCAACTAGTGCACTAATCGCTAGCGGGCAACTAGAATGCGAATCACTAGCTGGTAACTGGCGCACTAATCCTCAGCTGGCAACTGCCGCGTTAATCACTAGCTGGTAACTATTCCACAAATCACTATTTGGCAACTAGTCCGTGGATTGCTAGCCGGCAACTAAAGGGTTAATCGCTAGCTAGCAACTAGTCCACAAATTGCTAACTGGTAACTAGTGCGCTAATCGCTAGCTGGCAACTGCCGCGTTAATCGCCAGCTGGCAACTGGTGCATTAATCGCAAGCTGGCAACTAGTCCGCAAATTGCTTACTGTAAACTAGTGTGCTAATCGCTAGCTGACAACTAGAGCGTGAATCACTAGCTGGTCACTGGCGCACTAACCACTCGCTGGCAACTTGCGCACTAATCGCCAGCTGGCAAGCACAGCATTAATCGCTAGCTGGCAACTAGTCCGCAAATTGCTAGCTGACAACTAAAGATTTCATCGCTAGCTGGCAACCAGTCCACATATCGCAAACTGGCAACTAGTGCACTAATCGCTAGCTGGCAACTAGAACACAAATCACTACCTGGTAACTGGCGCACTAACCACTAGCTGGCAACCTGCACACTAATCGCTAGCTGGTAATGAGAATGCGAATCGCTAGCTGGAAACTGGCACACTAACCACAAGCTGGCAACTTGTGTACGAATCGCTAGCTGGCAACTAGAATGCGAATCGCTAGCTGGTAACTTGCGCACTAACCACGATCTGGCAACTTGCACACTAATCCTCAGCTGGCAGCTGGCGTGTTAATCGCTAGCTGGCATCTATTCCGTAAATCACTATCTGGCAACTAGTCCGCAAATTGCTAGCCGACAACTAAAGGGCTAATCGCTAGGACAATATAGTCTGCAAATAGGTAGCTGGCAACTACAGTGGACCAACCAGAGAACAAATGGCAAGCTGGGAACTAGCGCACTAATCACTAGCTTGCAACTTGTGGGCTAATTGTTAGCTGAAAGCTAGAGAGATAATCGCTAGCTGGCAATTAGTCCACAAATAGCTAGCTGGCAACTACATTGGACAAAACAGCGAACAAATACTAGTGCACTAATCGCGAGCGGGCAACTAGAGTGCTAATCACTACCTTAAATGCTAACATAAATACCCCCTGCACCACTGCAGTACCTCAAATGAACTTTCTGGGTATATATATATATATATACTGTATATGTATATATATATATATATATATATATATATATATATATATATATATATATATATATATATATATATATATATATATATATATATATTTATATTTATATATACAATCGTGGTCAAAAGTTTACATACGCTTGTAAAGAACATAATGTCATGGCTGTCTTAAGTTTCCAATAATTTCTACAATGCTTATTTTTTTGTGATAGAGTGATTGGAGCACATACTTGTTGGTCACAAAAAACATTCATGAAGTTTGGTTCTTTTATGAGGTTATTATGGGTCTACTGAAAATGTGACCAAATCTGCTGGGTCAAAAGTATACATAGAGTAATGTTAATATTTGGTTACATGTCCCTTGGCAAGTTTCACTGCAATAAGGGGCTTTTGGTAGCCATCCACAAGCTTCTGCTTTAATTTTTGACCGCTTCTCTTGACAACAAAATTGGTGCAGTTCGGCTAAATTTGTTGGTTTTCTGACATGAACTTGTTTCTTCAGCATTGTCCACACATTTAAGTCAGGACTTTGGGAAGGCCATTCTAAAACCTTAATTCTAGCCTGATTTAGCCATTCCTTTACCACTTTTGACGTGTGTTTGGGGTTATTGTCCTGTTGGAACACCCAACTGCGCCCAAGACCCAACCTCCGGGCTGATGATTTTAGGTTGTCCTGAAGAATTTGGAGGTAATCTTCCTTTTTCATTGTCCCATTTACTCTCTGTAAAGCACCAGTTCCATTGACAGCAAAACAGACCCAAAGCATAATACTACCACCACCATGCTTGACAGTAGGAATTGGTGTTCCTGGGATTAAAGGCCTCACATTTTCCCCTCCAAACATATTGCTGGGTATTGTGGCCAAACAGCTAAATTTTTGTTTCATCTGACCACAGAACTTTCCTCCACAAGGTCTTCTTATCTTTGTCCATGTGATTAGCAGCAAACTTTAGACAAGCCTTAAGGTGTTGCTTCTGGAGCAAGGGTTTCCTTCTTGCATGGTAGCCTCTCAGTCCATGGCGATGCAAAACATGCTTGACTGTGGACACTGACACCTGTGTTCCAGCAGCTTCCAATTCATTGCAGACCTGCTTTTTGGTGCTTCTTGGTTGACTCCTGATCATCCTGACCAATTTTCTCTGAGCAGCAGGTGATAGCTTGCGTTTTCTTCCTAATCGTGGCAGTGACAAAACTGTGCCATGCACTTTATACTTACGGACAATTGTCTGCACAGTTGCTCTTGGGACTATACGCTGCTTTGAAATGTCTCCAAGTGACTTTCCTGACTTGTTCAAGTCAATGATTAGTTTTTTCAGATCTGTGCTGAGTTCCTTTGACTTTCCCATTGTCGCGTTTGGAACCGAGTCTAATGACTGCTACACATGAGCCCTATTTAAATGGGCTTAAACAAGTCAACAGGTGTCGTCAATCATAATTACTTACATGAAGTTAAGAGGCCATGCCATGAAGCTAATTTGATTTGATTGTCACTTTTCTACATCACCAAAATTGATCATGTATGTTGCTGTATGTATACTTTTGACCCAGCAGATTTGGTCACATTTTCAGTAGACCCATAATAAATTCATAAAACCAAACTTCATGAATGTTTTTTGTGACAAACATGTGCTCCAATCACTCTATCACACACAAAAAAAAGAGTTGTGGAAATGATTGGAAACGCAAGACAGTCATTTTTGCTCGCTATCAGTTTGCTATTAGCACCCGCAAATTCTTTTTGGGGTCTAAAATCTCACAAAGCTTTGAAGTTTTCACGTACAACATCAAGGCAAAAGGAATACACACATTCACACTTGACAAACAACACCACATTTAAAGTAACACAATAGCTCCACATGAATGGCATACGATCTAGTATAGATCACACAAAAATACAATATTGTTTACAAAAATGTATTAATTATTTGTACGCAATCAATTTAGAAACCAAAAATAGACCAAAAAGAAAAGGAAATAATTACTATTTAAATATTGGTGTGTGTGTATGTGTGCGTGTGTGTCAGCGCTGACTCTGTCCTTGTCTGTTTAGTCTTCTTATCTAAGTTTGGTTTTTGAGCAAGGATTTGAAGAAAAATGGAAGATAGAAAATTATACATTTGCAGTGGTACAAATAACACAATATTGATACAAATAATGTAATAATAATACAAATAAATAATATTTAGTTTGAACTGTCCTTTTGGGAAGTCGTCAAAAAGGTCCAGAAAAAGTACTTTGTGTATCTTTATTGTGTCACTCACACGTGTGACGGATGATGTGCGGCCGTTATCGTGTGTGTGGTGTCTTGTATCATCACTTGTGTTGATGTTGTGCATTGTGTGCGGTGCAGAAGATTGTGGAGTAGAAACAGTAGTTTTAATCCTAGCACAAGAACACACACTGCCCAGGCGATGACACAATCAACCTTGCTCCACTTACACCACTGACTCACTCACACACACTGATATTGAATACATAAACAAACACTGATAGTGAGATTTAGAAATATTGCGCCTGCTTTCGAACATTTAGAAGCAAAATATGTATTTCCTGTTGGCGCATATGCTAAATATTGCACGCACGCATACAGAAACATGTGAAATAAGTCAGAGAACTAATAAATTATTATTTATTAATAAATATATATCAAGCAACGGTGACCAGTGCATGCCCATTCATTGTCACTGAGGAGAAAATTCCGGGAAATTCCAGGAAAACCGGGAATTTGGGGAGAGGGAAAATATGTTTTGCGTTCAATATATCGGAAGAGTAGTGTGTGTGGATGGTTGAAAGGTCGGAATTGGGTTTAAAAATGGCACAACATTTTGAGAATTTAGGGCATTGTAGAACTATGACTATGTCCATTCATTTGAATGGGAATTTCCTGGAATTTTTTGCAAAAATTGGTCATTTTTGAAAATGTTGATATTAGCACAAGTGTCCTAAATGATATGAATGGGTTGGTGTTGGAATTTTTAAGAATCGGTTGAAAAATGTTGACGGAGTAACAGTTTGAATTGAGAATGGGTATTTCAGAATTTCGGGAATTTCGGGAAAATCTGGAATTTGTACAAAAAAAAGAAAAAAGAACATTTGTTGTCCCAACTAAGAGGAAGGTTTTGAAGGTGGACTGGTCAAAAACGGTTGAAGAATGTGGACTGTGAAAACTTTCTAGGAAGAGGTGAAAACCGGGAATTCCTGGAAATGTTTTAACTTGGTATGAAATGATAGTTTGATTGTCCAAGGTGAGATAAGTGTGTGGGTGGTGGAACGGTTCGAATCGGTTAAGAATGTTGTAATCGTCCAAGTTCGAAAAATGGCCCATTCATTGTCACTGGGGAGAAAATTCCGGGAAATTTCCGGAAAACCGGGAATTTGGGGAGAGGGAAAATATGTTTTGCGTTCAATATATCGGAAGAGTAGTGTGTGTGGATGGTTGAAAGGTCGGAATCAGGTTTAAAAATGGCGCAACATTTTGAGAATTTAGGGCATTGTAGAACTATGACTATGTCCATTCATTTGAATGGGAATTTCTTAGAAATTTTAGAATTTTGTGAAAATCGGGAATTTTTGAAAATGTTGATATTAGCACAAGTGTCCTAGATGATTTGAATTGGTTGGTGTTGGAATTTTTAGAATTGGTTGAAAAATGTTGACGGAGTAACAGTTTGAATTGAGAATGGGTATTTCAGAATTTAGGGAAAACTGGGAATTTGTACAAAAAAAAAAGAAAAAAGAACAATTGTTGTCCCAACTAAGAGGACTGTTTTGAAGGTGGAATGGTCAAAAACGGTTGAAAAATGTGGACTGTGAAAACTTTCGAGGAAGAGGTGAAAACCAGGAATTCCTGGAAATTTTGGAACTTTGTATGAAATGGTAGTTTGATTGTCCAAGGTGAGATAAGTGTGTGGATGGTGGAATGGTTCGAATCATGCAAGTTCGAAAAATGGCCCATTCATTGTCACTGGGGAGAAAATTCCAGGAAAATCTCGGAAAACCGGGAATTTGGGGAGAGGGAAAACATGTTTTGCGTTCAATATATCGGAAGAGTAGTGTGTGTGGATGGTTGAAAGGTCGGAATCAGGTTTAAAAATGGTGTAAGATTTTGAGAATTTAGGGCATTGCAGAATTATGAATATGTCCATTTATTTGAATGGGAATTTCCTGGAACTGTTAGAATTTTGTGAAAATCGGGAATTTTTCTAAGTGTTTATACTAGCACAAGTGTCCTAGATGATATGAATGGGTTGGTGTTGGAATTTTTAGAATTGGTTGGAAAATGTTGAATTGAGAAAGGGTATTTCAGAATTTCGGGAAAAACTGGAATTTGTACGAAAAAAACAAAAAAGAACAATTGTTGTCCCAACTAAAGGAATGTTTTGAAGGTGAAATGTTCAAAAACTAAGGTTGTCCCGATACCAACATTTTGGTACCGGTACCAAAATCTATGTCTATATTTTTCTATACTTTTCTAAATAAAGGGGACCACAAAAATGGCATTATTGGCTTTATTTTAACAAAACATCTTAAGGTACATTAAACATATGTTTATTATTGCTATTTTGTCCTTAAATAAAAGAGTGAACATACGAGACAACTTGTCTTTTAGTAGTAAGTAATCAAACAAAGGCTCCTATTTAGTCTGCTGACATATGCAGTAACATATTGTGTCATTTATCATTCTATTATTTTTTGTCACAATTATGAGGGACAAGCTGTAAAAATTGATTATTAATCTACTTGTTCATTAACTGTTAATATCTGCTTATTTACTGTTTCAACGTGTTCTATCTACACTTCTGTTAAAATGTAATAATCACTTATTCTTCGGTTGATATGGAATGTGAATACTTTACATTAGTTTTGGATGATACCACAAATTTGGGTATCGATCCGACACCAAGTAGTAACAGGATCATACATTGGTCATAATTCAAGTCGTCATGTGTCCATGGACGTATTTCCTGAGTTTATAAACATAATATAATTTTTTTTTAAACAAAAAAAGACCAGTCCTTTTTAGAGGCGGTATAGTACCGAATATGATTCATTAGTATACTGGTACTATACTAGCACAACCCTATCAAAAACGGTTGAAAAATGTGGACTGTGAAAACTTTCCAGAAAGAGGTGAAGACCAGCAGTTCCTGGAAATTTTTGAACTTGGAAAATGGTAGTATGATTGTCCAAGGTGAGATAAGCGTGTGGACGGTGGAACGGTTCGAATCGGTTAAGAAATGTGGGAATCGCGCAAGTTCGAAAAATGGCCCAGTCATTGTCACTGGGAAAAATGACCCGGAAAACCGGGAATTCTAGGGTAACCTGGGATATTTTTTATAAATGTTTTGGAGAGCTCACGATTCCCGGTCGAACCGAACATTTTGATACTTGAACGGTTTCGATCTTATGAAAACTGTGGGCTGTTGTCTCCGGCAAACTTTGGCGGTGGAACAATAATAATAAATAGATGATTTTTTTGGTGTAGAATAGGCTGACCATATTGTGAAATCCCCAAAAAGAGGACACATACAGTATATGCGTGCCAAGGCGGGCAGCACGCCAAGGCCGGGACGAGGTGAAAATTTGCCAATGATACTCGAACTTGCTTTATAAATAATATATTTATTTAAATAAAGCATTTTTTCTTCTCTGTTGACCGCAGTGTTGGTGCTAGGAATTTTCAAAATGGGGTCCCAGAGACCTCATCAAGTCATAAAAAAGGGGTCCCGCAGTAAATTTTTGGAGTCCCACTTTTTTGCAAGCGTTTTGAAAACAAATGATAAACGTATGCATTATCCTGTTATATCTCACACTCTATATTGTGTTTTGGAAATAGGTTGTCATAAACGTTACTTCATTCATAAAAATTTTTTTTAAAAGAAATTGTATACATATTTACATTTATTCAGTTATAAGCATTCATTCACTTTCTTCTTTCCTTCATGGATCTGAACTTTACCGCTGCTGGTAGTTTTTTCTATGTTTTTATTTGATAAGTTGTATGTGTATTTATTTCAGTTTTAAAGTGTAAAAAGTGTTTTGCTTGGGTCATGAAATGATGATAATGGTGTGCCAGGGCATACATACATTTTATATTTAACGCTTAAATCTCTGGAGTCTACATCAACTTCAGATCTATCCCTCATTTCAAAATATTTTAGTTTTTTTTTAATGTTGTTTTTTTATGTATATATTTGTACCATGAATTGATTATCATGGACCCCAACTTAAACAAGTTGAACGTCTTATTCGGGTTTACCAAAAGGACAAGCGGTAGAAAATGGATGGATGGATGTACTGTACTGTGCAATCTACTAATAAAAGTTCCAATCAATCAATCAATCCACTCCCTTGCTCTCTCTGTCTCTGCCCCTCCCTCACGAATGCTGCTGCGTGAGCACACCTTCACAATTTGTTTTGTTTTCAACCCCTTCTTAACCCTGGACGTACATTGAAAATACACGCAACCCTAATTCAAAATTCCGGACATTTGAGGCGTATAAGAAACTCCGCCCGGACAGCCCCACAAAAGAGGACACGTCCAGGGAAAAGAGGATGTATGGTCAGTCTAGTGTAGAATCTTATATGTGTGAATGCTTGGGCTTTGCTATGGTCATCACCCGGCCACTACAACACAGCCACGACGTGGAAATACCTCATCCCATCCTGGGTAATTGATCTAAATCAGAACTGGGCTTAAATTGTTCCGCAAAAACCTGGTTAACTTGACAGTCACAGCTAAGATAGCCATTAGCTGTGTTGTTAGCTTTCCGTGTTGTTAGCATTGTGTGTCCTGCGTTGTCATTCCCCTTCAAAGGCTCACCAATGTGGAGATGTGTTATTGACAAGGCAGGAGCTGAAGATGAAGCCCATCAAAAAGTTGCTCTGACAAAAGTTGGTCAACCTGATTTTCGCGGCGGAGAAAACGCTGACGTTAGCCGCCGTGTTGTTAGCATTGTTCACACTTAACCCGGAAACAGTGAATGTTTTTATCGCTCACAACATAATAATAGTAATAAATTGGTAATAAAATCCATCAAACCAATCACTGACCTCGCAGCTCCAGCTCCACGGTGACGCTCTCGTCCTCCACGCCGTCAATCACCTCACATCGGTATCGCCCCGTGTCATTGAGGCGCAGCTCGTTGATGACCAGCGACATATCGCCCGGCGCAGAGCGTCGCAGGCGCACGCGGCCCCGGAAGCTGCCGTAGCTGCGGTGACGGTTGCCCATGGCGACCATCACCTCCGTCTCCATGGCGGGGGCGGCGCCCGGGGCAGCGGGGGCGGCGGGCGCGGCAGTGTTGGCGGGCAACCACGACCACTTGACCCGCGTCCTGCGGGGGGCGCTGACCTCAGGCTCGTAGTGGAAGTGGCACGGGAGGGTGACGCTGCTCCCCCTGGTGGCCGACACTGACGGCTCGGGGGACTCCACATGCAGACGCACGCCGTTGTAGTAGACTGGAGGACATCATGGAACATTTGTTTTTGTTTCACTTGCAGTGAGCCTCTCAAGTACTGGCCGGATAGAACAAAAGATCTACACTTGTTACCATGGCGATCAACTTGGTCCAGTTTGATGCACTGTGACTACATCATCAATTCCGAACAAATCTAAACCTGTTATGCTCAGCACTTGAATAAACATTCCTTTGTAAAAAAAAAAAAAATAATAATTATAAAACAGGCTTCACTACACATCTTTAAAAAAAGACTGGAGCTCTGCCAACTATCCGACATGGTAGTTTAAGAGTTTTCATTTAGTTTTTCTTAAGTAAATCGACGAACTTAGCACTTCACTAAAGACTGCGTCGTAAAATAAAATAAAAAAACAGGCTTCGCTACAAATCTTGAAATAAAGACTGGCGCTCTGCCAACTGTCCAGCGTAGAAGCTGTAAGCTTGATCATTTAGTTTATCTTCAGCACATCAAGGAACTCAGCACCTTAAGAAAGACTGCTTAATGGAAAAAAATAAAATTAAAAACAGGCTTCGCTACACATCTTAAAATAAAGACTGGAGCCCTGCCATCTATCCGACATGGAAGCTTTAAGCTTGCTTATTTCATTTTCTTTGGCAAATTGGCAAACTTAACACTTACAAAAGACAGCTTTGTTAAAAAACAACAACAAAAAACAGGCTTCGCTACGAATCTTTAAATAAAGACTGGTGCTCTGCCACCTATCCGATGTGGAAGCTTTAAACTTCATTGTTTAGTTTTACTTCAGCGATTCGGCGAACGTAGCACTTCACTAAAGGCTGTCTTGTAAAATAAAATTAAAAAACAGGCTTCGCTACACATCTTAAAATAAAGACTGGAGCTCTGCCAACTATCCGACGTGGTAATTTAAGAGTTTTCATTTAGTTTTTCTTAAGTAAATCACCGAACTTAGCACTTCACTAAAGACTGCGTCGTAAAATAAAATTAAAAAACAGGCTTCGCTACAAATCTTGAAATAAAGACTGGAGCTGTGCCAACTATCCAGCGTAGAAGCTGTAAGCTTGATCATTTAGTTTATCTTTAGCACATCAAGAAACTCAGCACCTTAAGAAAGACTGCTTAGTGAAAAAAAATTAAAATTAAAAACAGGCTTCGCTACACATCTTAAAATAAAGACTGGAGCCCTGCCATCTATCCGACATGGAAGCTTTAAGCTTGCTTATTTCATTTTCTTTGGCAAATTGGCAAACTTAACACTTACAAAAGACAGCTTTGTTAAAAAACAACAACAAAAAACAGGCTTTGCTACGAATCTTTAAATAAAGACTGGAGCTCTGCCATCTATCCGATGTGGAAGTTTTAAACTTCATTGTTTAGTTTTACTTTAGCGATTCGGCGAACGTAGCACTTCACTAAAGGCTGCTCTGTAAAATAAAATTAAAAAACAGGCTTCGCTACACATCTTAAAATAAAGACTGGAGCTCTGCCAACTATCCGACATAGTAGCTTTAAGATTTAACATTTAGTTTTTCCTTAGTAAATCAGCAAACTTAGCACTTCACTAAAGACTGCTTGGTAAAATAAAATTTAAAAACAGGCTTCGCTACGAATCTTGAAATAAAGACTGGCGCTATGCCAACTATCCAGCGTAAAAAGCTGTAAGTTTGCTCATTTAGTGTATCGTCAGCACATCAAGGAACTCAGCACCTTAAGAAAGACTGCTGAGTAAAAAACAAAAACAAAAATAAATTACAAACAGGCTTCGCTACACATCTTAAAATAAAGACTGGAGCTCTGCCAACTATCCGACATGTAAGCTTTAAGCTTGATTATTTTGTTTTTTGGGGGGGCAAATCGGCAAACTTAACACTTACAAAAGACAGCTCTGTTTAAAAAAAAAAAAAAAAAAAAAAACAGGCTTCGCTACGAATCTTAAAATAAAGACTGGAGCTCTGCCAACTATCCGACATGGTAGCTTTTAGATTTATCATTTAGTTTTTCTTTGGTAAATCTGTGAACTTAGCACTTCACAAAGGCTGCTTTGGAAAATAAAATTTAAAAAACAGGCTTTGCTACACATCTTAAAATAAAGACTGGAGCTCTGTTTAGCTTGATAATTTAGTTTTTCTTTAGCAAATCGGTTAACTTAGCACTTCACAAGAGACTGCCTTATAAAACTAAAACTAAAACAAAAAAACCGGCTTTGCTACACATCTTATAATAAAGATTGGCGTTCAGCCAACTATCTGATGTGGACGCTTTAAACTTAATGATTTTGTTTTTCTTTAGCAAATCAGCGAACGTAGCACCTCAAGAGAAACTGCTTTGTAAGAATAAAACAAAACAGACTTCGCTACACATCTTAGTTTTTCCTTAGCAAATCGGCAAACTTCACAAAAGACTGCTGTGTAAAAAAAAACAAGCTTCACTAAACATCTTAAAACAAAGACTTGAGGTCTGCCAACTGTCTGATGTGAAAGCTTTAAGAGCTTTTTTTTTTAGCACATTGGCAAACTGAGCACTTCACAAAAGACAGCTTTGTAAAAAAAAAAAATCAACAACAAAAAAAACACAAAAAACAGACTTCGCTACACATCTTAAAACAAAGACTTGAACACAAAAACTGTTTTGTTTTGTTTTTTAAACGGTCTTTGCTACACATCTTAAATACAGACGAGAACTCTGCCAACTATCTGACGTTAAAACTTAAAGCTTGATTATGTAAAGTTTTAGCAAATCTGTGAACTTAACACTTCACGAAGGACAGCTTTGTAGAAAAAAACAGGCTTCACTACACATCTTCAAATAAAGATTGGAGCTCTGCTAACTATTCGTCACAGAAGCTTTAAGCTTGATTATTCAGTTTTTCTTCAGCAAATCGGCAAACTTAGCACTTCACAAAAAACTGCTTTATTAAAAAAAAAGAAAAGAAAAAAAGGCTTCGCTACACATCTTAAAACAAAGACTTGAGGTGTGCCAACTATCCAAGGTAGAAGCTCTAAGCTTGATTATTTAGTTTTTCTTTAGCAAATTAGCAAACTTAGCACTTCACAAAAGACTGCTGTGTTAAAAAACACACCAAAAAAACAGGCTTCGCTACACATCTTAAAACAAATAAAGACTGGTGCTCTGCCAACTATCTGACGTAGAAGTTTTAAGCTTGATTAGGTAGTTTTTCTTTAGCAAATTGAAGAACTTAGCACTTAACAAAAGACTGCTTGATAGAAGGGGGGGAAAAACAGGCTTTGCTACACATCTTAAAATAAAAACTGGAGCTCTGCCAACTATCCGACATAGAAACTTTTTGCTTCACCATTTAGTTTTTCTTTGGCAAATCGGCAAACTTCGCACTTCACAAGAGATTGCTTTGTAAAAAAAAAGAAAGGATATATATAAAAAAACAAAAACAAAAACAAAAAAACAGCTTCGCTACACGTCTTAAAATAAACAGGCTTCACTACACATCTTATCAAGACTGGAGTTTTGCCAACTATCCGACGTGAAAGCTTTAAGCTCGATCATTTATTTGGCGAATGGGCTAAATTTGCCCGCTATATGTACTCAACTACTTTGTAAAAAGGCTTCGCTACACATCTTAAAGTAAAACCCGCAGCTGTTACAGACGTGAGAGCTGAAAAAGCACTAATGTTGCACTTCTGTCTAAAATCCAGCATCAAGCTGAGATTTTGGACAATAATCACATTACACAATTGAGGGACACTTATTTAAAATTCGTGGAAAAATATGAAAACTTTTATAAAAAAACTCATATATATAAAAAAAAAAAAGACCTACTTTCGCCATTGCCGTTGCTGTTGGTGACGTCATGGTAGTAGAATCCATTGTTGTATTCAGGCATCCTGCACCAGGAGGCAGGTAGCAGTAGTAGTAGTTGTAGTAGCAGGCATGCAGCCAGCAGAGGGCGCCAGAGACCGAGCATGACGCTTTAAAGAAAAGAAGAAAACAACAAAAATAATAAGCTTTTTAAAATTCCACTTAGAATAAACACGAGGTTTACTGAAATTATACATCAATAAAAACATTCCAATGATCGTTAAATCATACTCAAGCATAAATTAGGAACTCAACATCCAACTTGTTAAGCAGTAAATTGTTGTTAAATGAAAGAGTAAAATAGAAAACCGATACAATATTGGGAGTTTCTTAGTGTCGGGTCATAAAATTATCTTTTTGACGAGCATAAGTTCCTGAAAGTAAACATCTCTTTAACTTTCACAACACGCACTTTTAACGCATCTGTGCGAGAAGAAAATGTGTTTTTTTTTCTTCCGTCAATTAAAGTTACTCTCAATTTGACAAAAAGGATATTCAATTAATGGACTCACCAGCCTTAGAGAACGTGGAAATACTCGCTGTCAGCCACTCAGTGTGTGTGCGTGTGTTTGTGTGTGTGTGTGTGCGCGCGCATGTGTTTGTGCGTGTACGTGTGTGCGTGCGCGTGTGCGTTGATCTCCTCCTCTTCATTCGCTGCGTGGTGACGTCACCACGTCAGGCTGCTCACAGTGGCGTCCAAATTTTCATAAATTCATAAACAAATTTATTTTTCATTTAGATTCAACCCTGTTATTCTTACGCTGTTATAAAATGATAAGAATCTAGTATAAGTCCAAAATGTAACATTGTAAAACACAGATGTTAATGTGATCACAATACGAATACACAAATGATTCAATGACATCACACAATACACAGTAATGATTACATTTGTTTGTTGGAAAAGTATTTATGAATGAAAAATGTAAATTTAAAAATATACATTTAGTAAATAAACTAAAACAACTTTTTTTTTGTTCAGGAATGCAAGTACCGTAGCTAAA
>NC_084576.2:15500000-15530000 GCF_033978685.3 Nerophis lumbriciformis
AGATAAGTCGGAACCCACGGAACAAGAATGGATATGATAATAAATGCATGACAGTTAAAATACACATGGAAATTATTTGAATGAGATTGAGAGCAAGGATTAAAATAACAATGGATATAATGGCTTTGACAATGAGAATTTAAATTAGGCGTCTTGTCCAGGGTGTACCCTGGGATAGGCTCCAGCATCCCCCAATCCCCCCCGAGAGGGACAAGCAGTACAAAATGAATGGATGGATGGGTAGATGGAACAGAATGAGAATCAATGGAAATTACAATGAGTATGAGAATGAATGATTGTACATTTTGAAAACAAGCATGAGAATAACAATATTGTAATGGATAAAACATAGATTAATAGGAATTATAATTACCATTATAATTATGATACAAATTAATATGAGAATGGATGAGGGATTTCAAAAATACAGATCATGGAATTATTAATCAGAACGAGAACCAAAATTAGAACAGAAGATGACAACAAAAAATAAACATAACAGGTGAATGAATATGAGAATAATTTGAAATCGGCAGAATGAGAATGAATATGAGAATAAATGCATGAGAATTGCAATAGGTATGCAAATGATTTGAATGAGATTGAAAACAATGATAAGAATAACAATGAATTGGGTGGCTACGACAATGAGAATGAATACAAGAATGAGAAAAAGAACGGGAATCCAAATGAATATCATAATTCTTTGAGATTTACTATCAAAATAAAAATGTATGAGAGCAAGAATAAGGATTACGAGAACACAGACGGACAACGGCATTATCGTAATGAGAACAGAATGAGACTTAAAATGGAGTATAAGAACAAATGATCGTGACTTTAGACAACGGGAATGAGAAGAATGAATATATGGCACTGAGAACATTCAATGAAAACAAGGATGAGACACGGAAATAAGAATGTATGATGAGAAGAGTGAGAATACTTTGGAATGTGATACTGTATATGAGACAATGATTATGATAATTAAAAGATTGGAATGAGAATAGAATCAGGAGTGAATGAGAATAGGCATGAGAATGAATAGTTTAAACAATGACACTAGTGTGCAACACAGGTGTGTGTTTCAAAATGAGAATGGATATGAGACAATCATTATTCAAAAATTACAATCAGACAATTACTATGAGGATTAGAATATTGGAATGAGACTAGAATCAGGAGTGAATGAGAATGGGCATGAGACAATTAAAAGTAATGACACAATGTACAACACAGGTGTGTTTTAAAATGACAATGCATATGAGACAAATCAAGCGAGAATGGATATGAGACAATAAATATGAGGAATAAAAGATTGGAATGAGAATGGGTATGAGAATAAGGAATTAAAAACAATGACACACTAATGTGAGACAATAATTATATGAAAATTAATATCAGACAATAATTAGGGGGATTAAAAGATTGGAATGAGCATGACAATTAAAAAATGAAAAACGACACATCCATGTACAAAACTGATGTGTGTTTTAAAATGAGAATAGACATCAGTCTATGATATGAAAATGCATGTGTGACAATAATTACGAGGAATAAAAGATTGGAATGAGAATGGGCATGAGAATAAAGGATTAAAAACAATGACACTAATGTGAGACAATAATTATATGAAAATGAATATCAGACAATAGTTATGAGGATTAAAAGATTGGAATGAGAATGAGCATGAAAAATTAAAAACGACACATCCATGTACAAAACCGGTGTGTGTTTTAAGAGAATAAATAACAGTCGATAATGATATGAAAATGCATATGAGACAATAATTACTTGGAATAAAAGATTGGAATGAGAATGAGTATGAGAATAAGGAATTAAAAACAATGACCCACTAATGTGAGACAATAATTATATGAAAATGAATATAGACAATAATTAGGGGGATTAAAAGACTGGAATGAGAATGAGCATGAGAATACAAAATGACAAACAACACATCCATGTACAAAACCGATGTGGGTTTTAAAATGAGAATAGAAATCAGTCAATAATGATATGAAAATGCATATGAGACAATAATTACGAATAATAAAAGATTGGAATGAGAATGGGTATGAGAATAAGGGATTAAAAACAGTGACACACTAATGTGAAACAATAATTATATGAAAATGAATATCAGACAATAATTATGAGGATTAAAAGATTGGAATGAGAATGAGCATGAGAATGAAAAAACGACACATCCATGTGTGTTTTAAAATGAGAATAGATATCAGACAATAGTGATTTGAAAATGGATATGAGACAATAATTACGAGGATTAAAATATTGGAAGGACAATAGAATCAGGAGTGAATGCGAATGGGCATGAGAATGAACAATTGAACAATTGAGAATGGACATGAGACAATAATTATGAGGACTACAAGATTGGAATGAGAATGGGCGTGAGAATGAAAACCAATTGCACACAGGTGAGCGTTTTGTTATGTGCTCAATTCTTGCTTGTGTTGTCTTTCAGCACACAGACAATGACCGTGTGAGCATTTAAGTGTGTGTGTGTGTGTGTGTGTGTGTCGTTATCTTGCACAGTCTTCCCAGGGCCTCACATGAAAGCTTGCCGCCTGGGGCCCCAAATACCAATGACCCCTCTGCACCCCCCCCCACCCCCAGGAGATGAGGGCTGAGGTGAAGGTTGTAATTTGGGTAAGAAGGGACAAGTCACATGGGAGCTCAACAGGGAAGAAGAGACGAGGACGCTGTCCGTGTGTGTGTGTGTGTGTGTGTGTGTATATGTCACAATGTGCCAACACACACTGTCATTAACACACTTTTCCGAAGGTGTGTGTGTGTGTCACAATGTGCCAACACACAGTCATTAACACACTTCTCTGAAGTTGTGTGTGTGTGCAGATGAGAGGAAGAGTCCAGCAGTAAAATGATCAGTAATCACTGCAATTTTCTCATCTTTTGTTAGTCACAAAGGCAGCAGTGATCCAAAAATAGAAAGCCAGCCATTATGGATTTAAGTGCTTTTCATCAGCTGTCACATAACGAGCAGCTTTGGGCTGATGAGAGCAGAAACTGTTATATATATTTTTTTCCTTCTTCTCCCATCTCCAGGGAGGCCAGCGCGCCAAGTAGCTGCTGACTTTTGCAGGATGATTCGCTCATCATCAGAGCGTGCGTCCAGCTTCCTGCTGCAGGAAGAGGAGCTGCTGCCACCTCATTCAAACGTCCACCACGGGGATTTACTTTGGATCACACACTATGCATAGCTCGCACGTCAACTGGAGTCTCAGCATTCGTGGAATGCGATCGTCCCAGTCTTTGAAGAGTTCTTTTAAGACGACGCTGACAAAAAATCATTTCTTAGAAAGGAATCATGCACGACATGAGGAAAAGTATAGTGAGATGTATGTTCTACCACTCTAATTCTAATCCCTACAGTGAAATTCAGTAAAATTCAGATGTGGGATCTGAACCGAGGATGTCGTTGTGGCTTGTGCAGCCCTTTGAGACACTTGTGATTTGATTAACATTTATTTACATTTTTGTACTATTGCAACAATAATTTGACTTTTTCTTAAAGGGGAACTGCACTTAAAAAAAAAAAAACTTTATCATTCACAATACATATGTAAGACAAGAACACATGTAATTATTTTTGTATGCATTCTAAATGGTAAATAAAAGCTAGCAAAAGTCAGCTAAAAATGGATCTAATGTTGCTCTATACCAGGGGTAGGGAACCTATGGCTCTAGAGCCAGATGTGGCTCTTTTGATGACTGCATCTGGCTCTCAGATAAATCTTTGCTGACATTGCTTAACACGATAAGTAATGAATAATCCCGCTGGTAATCACAGTGTTAAAAATAACGACGACAAAGCCATCAGCAAAACCATGCAGCACCAGAAGTCGCATTAGTGGTAAGAAGTATTTTATTTATTGTTGGTTACCTTGAGAATAACAATGTTATTAAAAAGAATAAGAGACTTAATTATTATACTCTAAAAATGTTGGTCTTACTGAAAAATGCACGCATTTAGTTGTATTCAGTTTAAAAAAAAAAAATATTACATGGCTCTCACGGAAATACATTTTAAAATATTTGGCTTTCCTGGCTCTCTCAGCCAAAAACGTTCCCGACCCCTGCTCTATACATACACATACAAATTTACACATACACACATTTTTACATGTAAACACATATATACATTTATATACACACACACACTGTATATACACATTCAGACACACACGTATCTATATACATATCAGTGTTTCCCCACACATTCATTTATTTGTGGCGGCCCGCCACGAAAGAATTACGTCCGCCACAAATGGATTTTTCGGCTTTTGACTCGGTCGACCGCTCATAAAAGCAATGGGACTGTCTGTGAATGTTGCTTGTAGTTACACCTCAGGTGCAGTAGGTGGCGGTAGCCTACTATGCACTAGCACTTAATTCACGTGGTGGTGGTGGTGGAGGAGGAGGAGGAGGAGGAGGAGGAGGAGGAGGAGGAGGAGGAGGAGGAGGAGGAGGAGGAGGAGGAGGAGGAGGAGGAGGAGGAGAAGAAGAAGAAGAAGAAGAAGAAGAAGAAGAAGAAGAAGAAGAAGAAGAAGAAGAAGAAGAAGAAGAAGAAGAAGAAGAAGAAGAAGAAGAAGAAGAAGAAGAAGAAGAAGAAGAAGAAGAAGAAGAAGAAGAAGAAGAAGAAGAAGAAGAAGAAGAAGAAGAAGAAGAAGAAGAACGGACGGACGGACGGACGGACGGACGGACGGACGGACGGAATCAAAATACTCGCCGGCTACTTTTCATAATGATGGCGCTTCCTACGTTTCTACCTCAAACGTCCAAAAGCTGCTGAAAGCCTTGATCCAGGATGCCATGGGGAAAAAAACTTAAATGGTGCCTTTTGGCGACAGTTAGCAGCTTGGTGGCTCATAGCCGGCGACCTAACGCTTGCTAGCGTGGTAGCATTGCTTCATTTTTACAGGTGTTATAGGTAGATACAGGTAAAAGCCAGTAAATTAGAATATTTTGAAAAACTTGATTTATTTCAGTAATTGCATTCAAAAGGTGTAACTTGTACATTATATTTATTCATTGCACACAGACTGATGCATTCAAATGTTTATTTCATTTAATTTTGATGATTTGAAGTGGCAACAAATGAAAATCCAAAATTCCGTGTGTCACAAAATTAGAATATTACTTAAGGCTAATACAAAAAAGGGATTTTTAGAAATGTTGGCCAACTGAAAAGTATGAAAATGAAAAATATGAGCATGTACAATACTCAATACTTGGTTGGAGCTCCTTTTGCCTCAATTACTGCGTTAATGCGGCGTGGCATGGAGTCGATGAGTTTCTGGCACTGCTCAGGTGTTATGAGAGCCCAGGTTGCTCTGATAGTGGCCTTCAACTCTTCTGCGTTTTTGGGTCTGGCATTCTGCATCTTCCTTTTCACAATACCCCACAGATTTTCTATGGGGCTAAGGTCAGGGGAGTTGGCGGGCCAATTTAGAACAGAAATACCATGGTCCGTAAACCAGGCACGGGTAGATTTTGCGCTGTGTGCAGGCGCCAAGTCCTGTTGGAACTTGAAATCTCCATCTCCATAGAGCAGGTCAGCAGCAGGAAGCATGAAGTGCTCTAAAACTTGCTGGTAGACGGCTGCGTTGACCCTGGATCTCAGGAAACAGAGTGGACCGACACCAGCAGATGACATGGCACCCCAAACCATCACTGATGGTGGAAACTTTACACTAGACTTCAGGCAACGTGGATCCTGTGCCTCTCCTGTCTTCCTCCAGACTCTGGGACCTCGATTTCCAAAGGAAATGCAAACCAAACCATCAATGATGGTTTGGGGTGCCATGTCATCTGCTGGTGTCGGTCCACTCTGTTTCCTGAGATCCAGGGTCAACGCAGCCGTCTACCAGCAAGTTTTAGAGCACTTCATGCTTCCTGCTGCTGACCTGCTCTATGGAGATGGAGATTTCAAGTTCCAACAGGACTTGGCGCCTGCACACAGCGCAAAATCTACCCGTGCCTGGTTTACGGACCATGGTATTTCTGTTCTAAATTGGCCCGCCAACTCCCCTGACCTTAGCCCCATAGAAAATCTGTGGGGTATTGTGAAAAGGAAGATGTAGAATGCCAGACCCAAAAACGCAGAAGAGTTGAAGGCCACTATCAGAGCAACCTGGGCGCTCATAACACCTGAGCAGTGCCAGAAACTCATCGACTCCATGCCACGCCGCATTAACGCAGTAATTGAGGCAAAAGGAGCTCCAACCAAGTATTGAGTATTGTACATGCTCATATTTTTCATTTTCATACTTTTCAGTTGGCCAACATTTCTAAAAATCCCTTTTTTGTATTAGCCTTAAGTAATATTCTAATTTTGTGACACACGGAATTTTGGATTTTCATTTGTTGCCACTTCAAATCATCAAAATTAAATGAAATAAACATTTGAATGCATCAGTCTGTGTGCAATGAATAAATATAATGTACAAGTTACACCTTTTGAATGCAATTACTGAAATAAATCAAGTTTTTCAAAATATTCTAATTTACTGGCTTTTACCTGTAGTAGTGATGGGTCCGGCAACACCGATGCATCATAGAGCGAAACCCTGTGTCGTTGCGCGTACCGCTTTTAGAAAGTCACGTGACCGATCATGAGCTGTTTTGGTCACGTGACCGATACGCGAACAGTGCGACTTATATGTTTTTTTCCTTTTTTATTATGCATTTTCGGCAGGTGCGACTTATACTCCGAAAAATACGGTACATACATACATACATACATACATACATACATATATACACACACGCACATTTACACTTGCATACATATACACACATTTACACACACATATATATTTTTGCAAGTAATTATCCATCCATCCATCCATTTTCTACCGCGTGTCCCTTTTGGGGTCGCGGGGGGTGCTGGAGCCTATCTCAGCTGCATTCGGGCGGAAGGCGGGGTACACCCTGGACAAGTTTTTTTCATGTATATATTCATTTCACATCATATTCATTGCACTTCTACATTTTTTATATTTTTATATATTTGCACATTGTTTTTCTAGCATGCACACATCGCACTGTATGGAATGGCCTCAATCTCGTTACCTTGCGTAATGACAATAAAGCTGATTCTGAAGTCGCCACCTCATCACAGGGCCAACACAGATAGACAGACAACATTCACACTCACATTCACACACTAGGGCCAATTTTTTTTTTAGTGTTGCCAATCAACCTATCCCCAGGTGCATGTCTTTGGAGGTGGGAGGAAGTCGGAGTACCCACTGGGGTGAGTTTTTCCTTGCCCTTATGTGGGCTCTGTACCGAGGATGTCATTGTGGCTTGTGCAGCCCTTTGAGACACTTGTGATTTAGGGCTATATAAATAAACAATGATTGATTGATTGATTGATACCCGGAGGGAACCCACGCAGTCACGGGGAGAACATGCAAACTCCACACAGAAAGATCCCAAGCCCAGGATCGAACCCAGGACTTTTGTATTGCTGACACAAAATTTGCATGTGCATAGAAAACAGCTCCCAAACGAACAACTCACAACAGGGAGTCGGTTTTCATCGTTCATTTAAAAGAGCCGTTCAAAAGACTATTGGTTCGCGAACGTCACATCTACCGTATTTTTCGGACTATAAGTCGCAGTTTTTTTCCATAGTTTGGCCGGGGGTGCGACTTATACTCAGGAGCGACTTAGGTGTGAGATTATTAACACATTACCGTAAAATATCAAATAATATTATTTAGCTCATTCACGTAAGAGACTAGGCGTACAAGATTTCATGGGATTTAGCGATCAGGAGTGACAGATTGTTTGGTAAACGTATAGCATGTTCTATATGTTATAGTTATTTGAATGACTCTTACCATATATGTTACGTTAACATACCAGGCACGTTCTCAGTTGGTTATTTATGCCTCATATAACGTACACTTATTCAGCCTGTTGTTCACTATTCTTTATTTATTTTAAATTGCCTTTCAAATGTCTATTCTTGGTGTTGGGTTTTATCAAATATATTTCCCCAAAAAATGCGACTTATACTCCAGTGCGACTTATACATGTTTGTTTCCTTCTTTATTATGCATTTTCGGCAGGTGTGACTTATACTCCGGTGCGACTTTTACTCTGAAAAATACGGTATATTTATTGTCTTAAGTATCCAGTAGAGGGCGCTATGACCCCTTTCACATCACGCGTCTCACTTATCGGTATCATGCTTAAAACCCCGCTTCGAAAAACGGTGCTCTACAAAACGTGCTCACTGTAGTCATTAATTCTGACTTCCTCACTTTGATAAAAAAATAAATACAAATTGTACAAATAGTTTTATTCATATTTGTTTTGTAGGTTAAAGTGTTTTAATATATTGTACTCCTGAGTTAATGTTGCTGATCAATTTAAATCATTATTTATTGAGTTCATTGAATGTTATTTTTCAGTATCAGTATCAAACAGTTTGAAAAAGGTTATACTGCGTCCCCGAAAAGGGACAAGCGGTAGAAAATGGATGGATGTAGTTTAAATAACTTAAGTTTAAGTCAAACTGATGCACTTTAAACCTTTTCTGTTACAGATTAAAACATATTGTCTATAGAGTTGTTTGTTGTAAGTTGATCTGTATTCCTTTCTTTTTTTCAATGTTAAGGATACAACTTTATGCAGAGGTGCACTTATAACAATTTTATAGACAACTGATTCTATTTCTAGTCGAAATCATCGAGAAGCAAAGATATACAGTAGACCGAGACGGTCTATACACAGGTGCTTTCCCGGGTCCTTACATTTTCTGTATGCAGTGTGGGAGCGTGGGATTGGCGTTCTAAAGTCACATGGGTCCTTAACAGTTAATCTGCCCCGCAGGAGGCTGCTGGGTAATAAATAGTCAATAAAAAGGTGGGCTGAGGTTAAAAAGCAGACGATCAAAGTGCTACCCCCCACGTGAGGTTGAACACAAACTATTATGGGACACAAAAGGACCTTTTACGGATTTCTTTGTCAAGGATATTCCTTGAGCTGATTACAAAAAAAAAAAAAAAGGCAAATACATGAAGTTACGTTCACCGTTTGTTGCAACAGCAGAAGAGCCAGCGCTTGTTTGTTCGTTCTCCTCCACCAACCAGGATGTAGTCTGCTAACAAGTACAAGATAACTGAATTCAGGTCATAGTTCAAACGTGAATGTATTTACATAAGGGATGTAACAATAATTGGTATTATTCGTAACTGCGTTAACATTTCTGACGGTTAGTATTACACCATTATGGTTAGTATTTAATTTATGGAAAACTGTGGTTAATAGCTGCACTTTTAATAACGCAGGGACCGACATGCTAACATGAATACAAGACACATTAATGCAGTGTTTTTCAACCTTTTTTGAGCCAAGGCACATTTTTTTTCATTGAAAAAATACGAAGGCACACCACCAGCAGAGATCATTAAAAAATGTAACTCGATATTGACAGTAAAAACTCGTCGTCGCAATTGTTGGATATGAATTTAAACCATAACCAACCATGCATCACTAAACTTGTCTCAAAGTACGGTCACGACCTGTCACATCAAGCCGCGACTTTTTGAGTTTTTTGGTGTTTTCCTGTGTGTAGTGTCTTGCGCTCCTATTTTGGTGGCTTTTCCTGTTTTGTTGGTATTTTCCTGTTGCAGTCTCATGTCTTCCTTTGAGCACTATTCCCCGCACCGTGCTTTGTTTTAGCAATCAAGACTATTTCAGTTGTTGCTATCCTTCTTTGTGTGGACATTGTTGTCATGTCATGTACGGATGTACTTTGTGGACGCCGTCTCTGCTCCACACGCTGTAAGTCTTTGCTGTCGTCCAGCATTCTGTTTTTGTTTACTTTGTAGCCAATTCAGTTTTAGTTTTGTTCTGCATAGCCATCCCTAAGCTTTGATGCCTTTTCTTAGGGGCACTCGCCTTTTGTTTATTTTTGGTTTAAGCATTAGACACCTTTTTACCTGCACGCTGCCTCCCGCTGTCGTCTGCATATTGTGATCACGACAAACCATCGTCATCTCACGCGACGTGTTCCTGACATCTACAAAGCAATTAGCTCCCGGCTGCCACCTACTGATATGGAAAAGTATGACACGGTTACTCTGCTGTGCTCTAGACAGCACATTATTTGCGGATTATAATTACTAGTTTGCAAAAAATATTTTTAACCCAAATAGGTGAAACTACATAATCTCCCACGGCACACCAGACTGTATCGGCACAGTGGTTGAAAAACACTAAATTAACTTATATCCCAGTTAAAAAACAACATGCCATAAGCTGAACTTGTATAAACACATCGCCAATGCAATTGTGCACACTGAACCTACAGGCTGTGCTCTCTGAGAAAGAGTGATTGATGTGATGTTTGTGAATGAATCAAGTCTTCAGAACGGCTCTTTTAAGTGAATGATGAGAACCGATTTGCAGTTGTGAGCCAGTTTTTATGCACATGCAGGTACAGCGTTCGTGATATGTATTTTTCTCCATCGTTACATCCCTAATTTACATACTTACCAATGTGTGAGCTTCACGTCCTAATGAGGCTGAGAAGATACCTTCAGGACTGTGCAATGATGGAAAGGCAAATTTGGCCCCTGGGGGAGGTGTGGGGCGGGGATGCGGGTGTTGGTTAAACACTAAGCAGCCAAAACGGCCCTCAGTGCTTTCTGGCCTTTTTGATCTTGTATCTTTTCAAATGGAAAACAGCTCAGTTTGGCCTGAGAAATAAACAACAAAAAAAGAGCCCCTCGGAAACACATTTTAAACATTTATTTTCATTTAATTGTTTGAACAATACAAAGAATTTGCCTCGAAACACACGACTGGGATCCAGTCCAAATGATCCATATAGCAGGAAAGAGGACAAAGATAGACATCAATACCAAGTTGAAAGAAGAAGAGGGGGGGAAAAAAGATATTTACATGATATATTTATATTTATGATATACGTGGACGCACCTGCCGCGTCGTTCAGTGTTTGACATTGACGACAGTCCCCCTTCATGCATTTTTTACGCCATCTGGTCTGCGCGCCGAATTAATTCGCATCGTTATCCAAAGCAAACGTGGCATAATATTGCACAAGCCCATAATTCATAATTCATGGGGCGGAAAAGGCGAGGTGACGGAGGAAAGTGCGACGGGGAGGAGGGGGGTGTGGTTCAGGATTTGATCTGCTTTCCTAGTTATTCTCAGCAGGGAGTCATGCTCGCTCGCCAGTGGAGGACAGCGTGAATAATTATCTTAATCTAAACTCTTTGTTTACCTCCATGTTGTTCCCGTACGTGTAACGGAGGCCTGCGAGTGTGGCTGGGCCATGTGTTCGTTAGTAAACCTCACTCCCTGACAACTTCAAAAGCAGTGCTGGCTATCGAATTTATAGTCCGGGCTTTTAGCTCGGGAGTCAGCACGCTCTACTCTCATACTTGGACTTGGAGTTCGAAGAATAGGGAGAAACACGACGCAGCCGAGAGAGTGAGTGCACAACTGCTACATACGCACGACACCCACAAACATAAAAAATGGCAACAAAGTGGTGAAGAAATTATTCACGTGAACTGTTTCAGCTGCTCGAATACTTTTGTCAGTGACTGCTTTTGAACGCCGTCGCCCTACACAGATGAGACAAATCAACTCACAACAGCAATAATGTCGGTCAGCCACTAAACTAACAAAAGCACCAATCAGCTCAAGTATAAGACTGTCTTCTTTGGCAGCATCAGCTAAATAATATATATATATATATATATATATATTTTTTTTTTAACAATTTATTTTTTAAATCATCTTTTTTAATATATATATTTTTTATTTATTTATTTGTTTTACAATAATTCAGAAAACCTCACTCAAGTTTGGCCCCAGCTTTGACAGCTTGATACACCACCCCCACACACTAACAATCTGCAAGCTCCAAAAAAAGGTTATGATGCAGGTAAACAAATATCCACCCAAACAAAAGTGTAGAAGAAGAAGAGTAAAAACTTGTATATACATCACCAGCTGGGGGTCTCTAAGTCCAGACAGCTACTATTGGGTGGTCTCATGATGAAGTGGTTAATAATCAGCTGGATGAGACAGCAGACATGTGGGCTTTGTGTTGAACCTCCCTCCTCTCTGCGATTGACGGTGTTTGCTGCCCTCTAGGGCTCAGAGCCAGGCAGTACAGGAGGAGGTGGGAGGGAAAAAGAAGTGGAGGAACTTGGCGTAGTTTGATGGAGGTAGAGCAAAGACATGTCTGTTACTCGTCACAGCCCAGGAGCTCCATCCGCAGGGTGATGCGCTCATGCCACTCCCACGGCAGGATGCGCACGTATCGGGCGTAGAACGGCGGTTCAAATAGGTTCTTCTTGTGCACGTTGTTGTCGCTGTTGCCGGAGAAGATCTGGACAAAGTAAAAAGGTACATCACATTTAAACAGAACAGCATTTTTGTTTTGTACAGTAGAATCAGTTTTAAAGGGGAACATTATCACAATTTCAGAAGGGTTAAAACCATTAAAAATCAGTTCCTAGTGGCTAATTTTATTTTTCGAAGTTTTTTTCAAAATTTTAGCCATCACGCAATATCCCTAAAAAAACCTTCAAAGGGCCTGATTTTAACCATCGTTATATACACCCGTCCATTTTCCTGTGACGTCACACAGTGATGCCAATACAAACAAACATAGCGGATAGAACAGCAAGGGTTAGCGACATTAGCTCGGATTCAGACTCGGATTTCAGCGGCTTAAGCAATTCAACAGATTACGCATGTATTGAAACGGATGGTTGTAGTGTGGAGGCAGGTAGCGAAAACGAAATTGAAGAAGAAACTGAAGCTATTGAGCCATATCGGTTTGAACCGTATGCAAGCGAAAACGACACGACAGCCAGCGACGGGAGAAAGCGAGGACGAATTCGGCGATCGCCTTCTAACCAACGATTGGTATGTGTTTGTTTGGCATTAAAGGAAACTAACAACTATGAACTAGGTTTACAGCATATGAAATACATTTGGCAACAACATGCACTTTCAGAGTGCAGACAGCCCATTTCAGGCGCACTAAGAACATATATTTTTCCACGATTTCAGCACTCAGGTTAACCATACCTAAATAGACACAAAATACTGCATTACACAAGACTACCCGAATGTACTCGAATGATTGAAAAAAAAAAAAAGTTTTTAAGCTAAATTATTGATAAACACAGTTTATGTATAATAATTTACGTAAAACCGCGAGTAATGAATAAAGTTTTCATCAATTAATATATTCTGTAGACATACCCTCATTCGCTCTCTTTTCCTGAAAGCTGATCTGTCCAGTTTTGGAGTTGATGTCAGCATCTGCTTTGAGTGTCGCAGGATATCCACACATTCTTGCCATCTCTGTCGTAGCATAGCTTTCGTCGGTAAAGTGTGCGGAACAAACGACTGACCATTTCGTCGGCTTTCCCCACAGCCTCGTATTTTGAACAAATTTCGTCCAATTTCTTGCCACTTTCGCATCTTTGGGCCACTGGTGCAACTTGAATCTGTCCCTGTTCGTGTTGTTACACCCTCCGACAACACACCGACGAAAGTGAGAAAATGGCGGATTGCTTCCCGATGTGACGTCACGTTGAGACGTCATCGCTCCGAGAGCGAATATTAGAAAGGCGTTTAATTCGCCAAATTTCACCCATTTAGAGTTCGGAAATCGGTTAAAAAATATATGGTCTTTTTTCTGCAACATCAAGGTATATATTGACGCTTACATAGGTCTGGTGATAATGTTCCCCTTTAAGCATACGCTCTCTCAACTGACGCTTCCTCCAAACCCTCTGAAAAAAATAACTCAGGTTTGGTGGGCTTGTTGGACATTATTTCTTGTTTATATACTGTACGACTCGTTCATGGGGCGCACACAGTCCACCCTAAGAACATCTTCTCCGCTTTCAAATCAACATTTGCAAAAAAAGGTGGGGACGTATTATTATTGATTAGTTACAGTTCTAAATAATACTGTCTTTCTCTTCAAGTGTTGTTTCAATAGTTGACAAGTGTCATGGCTGCTCACCGAGTCGATTCTCTGGAAAACAGCATGAAGCGTTTTGTCAGAGAATTATGGGTCACTAGACGACAAGCTACAGATGGCATAGTGACTACGATAGGGGTGTCCACAAAGTAGGGCTGGATGTTTATGGCAAAAATAATAATCACAATTATTTCAAGTTGTATTGAAATAATGATTAATAACACAATTATTTATTAATTTGAAAACAGTATTTATTGTACCACCAAATATCAACGTTGAATATAATTTAAAAGAACAAAAAATAACAAATCCATCCATCCATCTGTTTTCTACCACTTGTCCCTTTCAGGGTCGCGGGGGACACTGAAGCCTATCTTAAACAAGTAAAAAAATAATAATAGTAACAACGAATAATTCAAAACAATAGCAACATGAAAAAAAACATATTTCCGATTAATTTTTTAATTGCCTTTTTTAGGTTTTACACTTATTTTAACCCCATATAGTGTGAGCTTTTTGTACGAAAGTTTGTTAAAAAATTAGCAAATCTTTACATTTATTGGTACAATACATCTTTGGACAATTTTGACCAGTATTTTAGGTCAAAACACGATTTTGTAAATCTATCAATAAGTGCTTTAAGTACTGTACATTGTGTGTGTGAGGTACTTTGTGACCTTTATTTTGTCAGCACAGTCAGACCAGATGTTACGCACAGCACTGTTATTGTGAAGGGGTAAGTGTGCTGTTCTGAGTTCGACGAGCGCAGGCAACTTGAAGATGTTTTTAAAAATAATAAAAAGAGCGGTTCTCAATTTGCGACTACTGTCCTGTTTGTACATTGTTCTTACATCCATGATGTCGTTCACAACAACTCAACTTTTGCTAGCATTAGCTTTGTAGTTTAGTCGCTGTGTCAAGTAGCCGTCTTCACATTGTTTGGTTCAGGACAGGGTGGTTGAGTGTTTCGGGGATGAATGAGCAGTACCAGACACATTATTTTGTCAAACAAATGTTCCTTGTCCTCACAACGACAGCATTTCACTCACCTTTATGGGAATTTCCCTGGTATTCTTCATTTAAAATCGGATTCCATTTTATTAGTCAATTCTCTGACTTTGTCGCGGATGTCTTACTTTTTTGTTGCATTTAAGGATTATTAATTAGGCATACTAGCGCTGTGTCAACAAAAAGTAGAAAACATGGCGAACATCTAGTAGACGTGGTCTTTTTTTCACTCATACGCTCACTTGTCCATTTCACCGTTACAGGCTCAGGAATTTGCATTTATCGTTTTTTCCAATTATTTTGACCACGAGAAGCCAAAATCGAGATTACAATTAATTTCCCTCCTTTTGGGCAAAATTTGTAGTTCTAAAAACAGGGGAAGTTTACTGCCTAATGAAAGGACCGTCAGTCCTATGCTGAAACGTTAAAGGTAATTGGCACTTCCTTTCAATTTACTTGTTTTATGAATTATAACCACAAAAACACGCAGGCAATACTGATAAAAGTTGACGATACTACAGCACACGTCAACACACGGTTGAGGAGCAAAAACTCATATCTAAAATAACAGTTGAGAACCCTAAAGCACCATTCCAAAGAGTAACGCAGTGAACTGTAGTGGGCCGGACTGTAGGTAAAAAAACTGACGGTATAGCTCGGTTGGTAGAGCGGCCGTGCCATCAACTTGAGGGTTGCAGGTTCGATCCCCGCTTCCGCCATCCTAGTCACTGCCGTTGTGTCCTTGGGCAAGACACTTTACCCACCTGCTCCCAGTGCCACCCACACTGGTTTAAATGTAACTTAGATATTGGGTTTCACTATGTAAAGCGCTTTGAGTCACTTGAGAAAAAGCGCTATATAAATATACTTCACTTCACTTCACCTTGTCCGTCTTTGCCGTCTCGTCCTTCAGTACTGTCCAGGACTGCCCGTCATTGCTGTGAGCCACTTTGAACGCTGAGACAAACTGGACGTTGCCGAAGTCTTTGGCTCCCTGCGTGATGATTCCGGTGATCTTCTTGGGAGACTCCAGGTCCACCTGAGCACACAAAGTCTTCCCTTTAAAAGCCCAGCAGCCTCAGCAGGAAGGCCACATTCTCTCCTCCTACCTGCAGCCACTCTGATTTGTTGCTGCCGGCGGCGGTCCAGGCGTTGGTTTTGCCCTGCTTGTCCAGCCGGGCGTAGTGGGGGTGCCAGGTGAACGCGTCAATGTTCCACGTGCGGAAGGTGCTGGAAGCCTTGATCTGGTGGTCGGCCACCAGCCGGGACTTCATGCCCATCGGCTCCGAGCAACCTGAAGCGTTTGAGTACACTGTGAACGTGAAAGCAGGCAAAAGAAGAGACGGAGAAGAGGAAAGATGGAGAGAGAGAAAAAAAACAGGATGATAGACAGGGGAAGAACTAGAAGCCGCGCAGGCCAGCCAGTGATGTGAAGCAGCATAAATGATGATGATGATATGGAGCATGAGAGGAGCAGATGTGAAGCTTGCAACATGCTTGGCAAGTCATCAAAAAAACTATTGTAGCAGGCAGTGTAATGCTGTAGCAGGTCTAAAAAAGATGCATTAAAAAGGTCCCATACTATAATATTTGTCCACCAATCTTTAATAAATAGTGTTTGTTGTCCACAATATAGCATTGCTGCTAGAATTTGGACAGCTTAAAAGTGCTTTTAGTAAGTAAACCTTACTGGGAACATGTTTTGTGTGTCTGTCGCTTTAATGCTAATGAGCTATGTTTGTCCAAACCTGTCTCACTCCAGATTTGCACTGAATGCAGATCGGTCACGGACTGGCACACGCGCGCCGGCGCACTCTTTCCGTTTTTTATTCAAATCAATGTGGCAATTTCCATCGGCCGCAAAACGTCACAGACATGCCGCTGCCATTCAGCATTCCAGCGCAGAGCTTCTATTTTTGCCGGACGCCGCAACAAATCCGTTCAAATCAGCTAAAATCTGCTAGTATTGGACAGGAAGTCATGCACAAACAACATATAGTATGCGCTCTATTTTCAAAATAAGGGGGGATCGTATTTTACACTTTGAAAGGTCCTAATGGCTTGCGACGGACATGAAGTCAACTTGTCAAAGGTTTTCAGACTTAATTGAATCTTGTTCACACAAAAGGATGACGACATGCTGATTCTGGAAGTCAAAAGCTCAAGAATAATGTACAGGTATATTCCGGGCAGCTAAATATGGATATTTGCACTCAGCATCAACGGTTGGAATTCAGGGTTAAATCACCAAAAATGATTCCCGGGTGCGGCCACCGCTGCTGCACACTGCTCCCCTCATGGATGGTGTGACACGCTCATCCCGGATGATGTTACTGTTGTATTGTTGTGCGTAGAGGAGGGCGGCGTTTTGTGTGAAAACGTGCATGTCAAATGTAAATGATTAAATGACACGGCACTTCATATAAAATTTTACCCCGAATGTATTCCTGGACACGTTATGCTGTGACTAGGACATGAACTACAAAGCAGAAGTTTGTGAGTTCCACTCGGCATCCATTGCACCAGTCACCCAAGGGGGCAGGTCCCCCACATCTACGGTCCCTTCCAAAATTTCTCGTTCCCATTAAGTTGAGTTTTTTCTTGCCCTGATGTGGGATCCGAGCTGAGGATGTCGTTGTGGCTTTTGCAGCCCTTTGAGACATGTGTGATTAAGGGCTATATAAGTAAACGTTGATTGATTGATTGAAATCAATGTCGGAGGTGCAGTAAAGTTTGTAAACTTGTTTTAATGATGTTAGAATTGTTTATTACCCTTAACTTCAACATAGTCATTTAAAAAAATGCAGTGTTCATTGTGCTGATTAAGATAATTTTTATATGATGCTGGGATAGCCATGATTTCAGCCTTTCAAATCTCCTCTTGGACCACCATTTTTTAACCTCGGTATTTGTCAAATCCTGTTTCCTGCCCTGCCAATATCGATATTCTTTATTGACAGCGGTATTCTTCAGTACTACAAAACCCAAAACCAGTGAAGTTGGCACGTTGTGTAAAACGTAAAAAAAAAAACAGAATGCAATGATTTGCAAATCCTTTTCAACAGATATTCAATTGAATAGACTGCAAAGACAAGATACTTAACGTTCAAACTGGTAAACTTTGTTATTTTTTTGCAAATGTTAGCTCATTTGGAATTTGATGCCTGCAACATGTTTCAAAAAAGCTGGTACAAGTGCCAAAAAGACTGAGAAAGTTGAGGAATGCTTATCAAACACTTATTTGGAACATCCCACAGGTGAACAGGCTAATTGGGAACAGGTGGGTGCCATGATTGTGTATAAAAGCAGCTTCCATGAAATGCTCAGTCATTCACAAACAAGGATGGGGCGAGGGTCACCACTTTGTGAACAAATGCGTGAGCAAATTGTCCAACAGATAAAGAACAACATTTCTCAACGAGCTATTGCAAGGAATTTAGGGATTTTATCATCTACGGTCCGTAATATCATCAAAAGGTTCAGAGAATCTGGAGAAATCACTGCACAAAAGGGGCAAGGCCGAAAACCAACATTGAATGCCCGTGACCTTCGATCCCTCAGGCAGTACTGCATCAAAAACCGACATCAGTGTGTAAAGAATATCACCAAATGGGCTCAGGAACCCTTCAGAAAACCACTGTCAGTAACTACAGTTCGTCGCTATATCTGTAAGTGCAAGTTAAAACTCTACTATGCGAAGCGAAAACCATTTATCAACAACACCCAGAAACGCCCCCGGCTTTGCTTGGCCCGAGCTCATCTAAGATGGACTAATGCAAAGTGTAAAAGTGTTCTGTGGTCTGACAAGTCCACATTTCAAATTGTTTGTGGAAACTGTGGACGTTGTGTCCTCCGGATCAAAGAGAAAAAGAACCATGTTATAACCTGCTATAGGCGCAAAGTTCAAAAGCCAACATATGTGATGGTACAGGGATGTATTAGTGGCCAAGGCATGGGTAACTTACACATCTGTGAAGGCACCATTAATGCTGAAAGGTACATACAGGTTTTGAAGCAACATATGTTGCCATCCAAGCAACGTCTTGATCATGGACGCCCCTGCTTATTTCAGCAAGACAATGCCAAGCCACATTCTGCACGTGTTACTACAGTGTGGCTTTGTAGTGAAAGAGTTCGGGTACAAGACTGGCCTGCCTGTAGTCCAGACCTGTCTCCCTTTGAAAATGTGTGGCGCATCATGAAGCCTAAAATACCACAACGGAGACCCCGGACTGTTAAACAATTTAAGCTGTACATCAAGCAAGAATGGGAAAGAATTCCACCTGAAAAACTTCAAAAATTGGTCTCCTCAGTTCCCAAACATTTACTGAGTGTTAAAAAGAAAGGCCATGTAACACAATGGTAAAAATGCCCCTGTGCCAACTTGTTTGCAATATGTTGCTGACATTAAATTCTAAGTTAATGATTATTTGCAAAAAAAAAATTAAGTTTCTTAGTTTGAACATTAAATATCTTGTCTTTGCAGTTTATTCAATTGAATATAAGTTGAAAATGATTTGCAAATCATTCTGTTTTTATTTAGGAATTACACAACGTGCCAACTTCACTGGTTTTGTACATGTAATTGTATTAAATACTGATGTAAAAAAAAAAATTTTTATTACCATTTTTATTAGCATAAGAGGTTGTACTCCACCAACATCATGTAAAATCTCACAGCAGGGAAGTCTTTTATCAACACCTGCTTTTTAGGTCTTAAACAAGCCAAGTATGTCTGCAGTGCAAGGTGCAATAATGCAGTTATGTCATCATCTTGTAAACACCACACAGATCCATCACTGTGTTTCTATTCATTACAATTATACTCAGCTGGAAATCATATTTATGTAGGCAGAGCACAAACCTTTTACATGATATATCATATAAAATATATCATACAAATCTATTAGCATACTAGGTGGTTGTGCGTTTAAGCAAGGTGTGTTTTGATGCCACACAAGCACTTTGCAATGGAGTGACGTCAGACGGCGACTAAACAACTGTCAGCGGATGCTATCCTGCTTCAGAGCAACTTTGGGGATAAATATATTAGTTCAGTTTTTCACTTTTTTGAGTGGATTAATATTGGCCTGTGGATTACTAGATCGCTAAGAGGACGATTGATAAAGCGTGGTACCGGCGGTCTTGACTCGTGAGTTAAGCCAATCACTTCAAACGGACACTAACTCTTATTAGCGTGTGTGACTTTAAAGGGACTTTTGAAGAGGAAATAAAGTTGAGTTACAAACTTTTGTATTGTGTTGCTTCCTTGTTTGTGATTATTCCAAGCTAATTATCAAGTCCTACCTGTGTCTTTTGTTATAGGTAGCAGCGGCACCTGAAGTGAATGTGATAGGGTGTCATTATTACAACGATCAGTACTGATAGCCGTATCATTTGTCCAGAATCAATTAGAAACCACCACCAAAATATAGCGTTACTTAGTACACATCCCTAGTGATAGATACCACATATGACATACAACAATTGTAACATTAACGGAGTGGGACATAAGATCACAAAGGATAGCAACACTAGCATTGCTATGTGCGCTATTATGCTAACATTACACTCACACGTCATGCTAGGCTAAAAGCCTATTTTGCAGAAGAAAAACAAAATGATCAAACCTACAGCTTTCACATTGTTAAGTTTGGCGGACTGGATTTTAAGATGTGTAGTGAAGCCTGCTCTTTTAAAAAGTGGTGCGCTGATACACAGGGCGAGCTTATCTTGTTAGGACGGTGCTTCTCAAATAGTGGGGCAAGCGTGGTGAGGTGTCGGCGTACATGAAAATAAAGAATGTGGGATTTACAATATTAACTATTAAAGATAAAACATTGAATATTGACAACATATGAACTAGAGATGGAAAGAACAAATATATTTAGTAAGAAAATTTTATTGACGTATATTATTTCCAGGCTTTCATGGGCCACATAAAATAATGTGGCGGGCCAGATTTGGCCCCCGGGCCTTGAGTTTGACACCAGTCTTATAATGTATTGTGCCTGCTTGGGTATATACAGCCAAACAGCAGTGTAGATTTAATGGCAAAGCTAACAACTAGGGATGTCCGATAATATCGGCCTATAAATGCGTTAAAATGTAATATCGGAAATTATCGGTATCGTTTTTTTTTTTTATTATCGGTATCGTTTTTTTTGTTTTTTTATTAAATCAACATAAAAAACACAAGATACACTTACAATTAGTGCACCCACCCAAAAAACCTCCCTCCCCCATTCACACTCATTCACACAAAAGGGTTGTTTCTTTCTGTTATAAATATTCTGGTTCCTACATTATATATCAATATATATCAATACAGTCTGCAAGGGATACAGTCCGTAAGCACACATGATTGTGCGTGCTGCTGGTCCACTAATAGTACTAACACTAGGCCACCTACTCAGTGGCCTAGTGGTTAGAGTGTCCGCCCTGAGATCGGTAGGTTGTGAGTTCAAACCCCGGCCGAGTCATACCAAAGACTATAAAAATGGGACCCATTACCTCCCTGCTTGGCACTCAGCATCAAGGGTTGGAATTGGGGGTTAAATCACCAAAAAAATGATTCCCGGGCGCGGCCACCGCTGCTGCTCCCCTCACCTCCCAGGGGGTGATCAAGGGTGATGGGTCAAATGCAGAGAATAATCTCGCCACACCTAGTGTGTGTGTGACAATCATTGGTACTTTAACTTTAACTTTACTCATTTTCAATAATTACTAGTTTCTATGTAACTGTTTTTATATTGTTTTACTTTCTTTTTTTATTCAAGAAAATGTTTTTAATTTATCTTATTTTATAAAAAAAAATTTAAAAGTGCCTTATCTTCACCATACCTGGTTGTCCAAATTAGACATAACAATGTGTTAATTCCACAACTGTATATATCGGTTGATATCGGTATCGGTAATTAAAGAGTTGGACAATATCGGAATATCTGATTTCGGCAAAAAGCCATTATCAGACATCCCTAATATCAACGTCACCCACCCCCCCCTCTTGATCGACATATGTTACAATCAAGAAAAACACAACAAAAATGCAACAAACAGTGAAATATGAATGCGATGGGTAAAAAAAACCCCACCTACAATCAGATATCCCTTTTCTGGCTGAACTTTGTTGTAAAAATGTTCTTCCATGTCTGACACCCGCATTTCAGGCGGGCCGCGCTGAAAACACTCTGTGGAAACGCTCCCCACCAACACTTCTTGGTGCCTCGTTCGAGCTGCTGTGACTTAGATTACCATAGTAACTAGTATATAAAGCAAAAGCGCAGATTCCAACCTTCGAAATGCTTTGTATAGTTCAAGACTTACGGTCATTTGAAAAACATCACTGCAAATCATAATGGCAGCTACAATTTCGATCTTGAAGATCTAAAAAAATTATTTGGGAATGTCCGGCGGGCCAGATTGAAAAGCTTAACGGGCCGCATGCAGCCCCGGGCTTTAATTTGCCCAGGTCTGGTCTAGAAGGAAGGAGGTTTTGAAAGATTTCTGTCACTGTGTTTGTTGCTCATAAGCGAGCATAAAAAGTTGCAAAACAGTTGCAATTGCCAAATTCCTGAAGACAATGCATGTGAATGCTGAGAGAAACTATTAACCGCTGAATGATGAATCATAACGATCATCAGTCAAATGATCAAAGCAAACCCCAGATATGAACCCTACTTTGCTTTTTTGACAGACTGTATGTAGCGCTAGTGCGAGAGTTTCTTAACCATTGCAAAACAATAAAAAGATTGTGTTTGTTCTGAAATGAACTTGTGCGCTGCTACTCCCAAACCCCCAATACACTGGCACAAATCTAGCAGCCATGCAGAAATTATAGAAGCAGAATAGACACGGACATGCTAGTTGAGCAGCGACATGAGGAATGTGAGGTCTTCACATGCGCAGGCAACACAAGCGGCGGTGAAATGAACATGCACGCACTCACGCACAAAAAACACTTGAAAGAACCAAGCAGGATGTTGCATATTTAGACAGACTGTTCCTGCTGTGAAGCATCACCATCCTTATGTCGTAACGTCTCATCATGTGTGTTTGATTAATACTATGGGCGGCTCCTTTTGAAACCAAAGTCCTAATTAAGGCGTGATGTCATCTTTTGGCTTACTGGATTAGCCACAAAATAATGAAGCCACCTGGAAGTTGAAAAGCTAACAAACTTCAGCTGACAGTGTGTGTGTGTGTGTTTACCATTGAGTTCGCATCCCACCAGCTCCAGGCGCAGGGTGCAGGCCTTACGACACACCACCGGGATGATGCGGATGTACTGAGCGATGATGGGCGGGTCGAACACGTTGGTCTTTGTGCTGTCGTTGTCGACATTTCCAACAAATATCTAAAAAGGAGAGCAGAGGAAGGAGTCAAACTGCGCCCACTGGTGGTTAGATAGAGAGATAGATGGTACTTTATTGATTCCTTCAGGAGAGTTCCCTCAGGAAAATTAAAATTCCAGCAGCAGTGTACAGAATTGAGATCGAATATAAAAAGTAAAAAGTAAAAAAGTGGGGGTATAAATGGAAACAAAATAGAAAAATATTACAATAGAATAAAAATAAAAAGCAACAATGAGAATAAAAACATAACAGTAAAATAAGAATATAACAAGAGAAACTAGGCAGTCGTGACCATGTTATGAAAAATTATTGCACTGTTATTGTTTTGCATCCCCTGTCATCAGAGTACCCCCCCTCCCTCCCAGAGAGGAGTTGTACAGTCTAATGGCATGTGGGGCAAAGGAGTTTTTTAGTCTATTAGTCCTGCACTTGGGATGAAGCAGTCTAGCACTGAACAGGCTCCTCTGGCTACGGACAACGGTATGCAGAGGGTGGCATCATCCAGGACGGTGTGAGCCAAGACATCCAGGGGGTTTAGCTCGCTCGTCTGCGGGAACAAACTGCCGCCATTGCTTGCCGTGCTACCGGTCGGTAAAGTGTGCGGAAAAACGTCCAATTTCTTGCCACTTTCGCATCTTTGGGCCACTGGTGCAACTTGAATCCGTCCCTGTTCGTGTTGTTACACCCTCCGACAACCCACCGATGAGGCATGATGTCTCCAAGGTACGGAAAACAGTCGAAAAAACGGAAAATAACAGCTGTTTTGACCCGGTGTTTGAGAAAATGGCGGATTGCTTCCCGATGCGACGTCACGTTGTGACGGCATCGCTCCGAGAGCGAATATTTAATTCGCCAAAATTCACCCATTTAGAGTTCGGAAATCGGTTAAAAAAATATATGGTCTTTTTTCTGCAACATCAAGGTATATATTGACGCTTACATAGGTCTGGTGATAATGTTCCCCTTTAACAGGTATATTTAATATTTTTGGCCAATGTAATATTACACATAGTTTCAACAGTAACACTGAATATGGGAAAATAAAACACTAATCATTTTATTTGGCGTACCACTTGATGGAGCCTGCGTACCACTAGTGGTACATGCACCACAGTTTGAGAATCCCGATCTAGACTCTTATCTACTTTTGAAAAGCTGCTTGCATCCTCACCTGGTCCTTCCTCTGTCCTTCAGTCCTGTACGTGGTGTATGTCTTGCCATCCAGACTGGAGGCCACTTTGAAGGCCTTAATGAACTCGGATGTTCCCACGCGACTGGCGCCCTGCGTAACGATGCCCGTGACGCGCATCTTGCTCTGCATGTTGACCTAAAAAAACAGGCCGTGAATAACAGCCAGCAGACTCGCATCGTTTAAAAAGGTCCAACCTCCAGCCAGGGGTTCCTGTCATGAGGGGCAGGGCTCCAGGCGTTCACCAGACCCTTGTTGTTGAGGCGTGCCAGCTCCGACCCCCAGCGCTGCATGCCCAGAAAGGTGTAGCGGACTGAAGAGGCGGAGATCTGTGACTCGGCCACGCCTCCTCCCTCCATGCCGAGCAGGGAAATGCAGCCTGTTTGGGCAAAACAGGTCAGAGTAAGGTGAGTATTGCTTGCTAAATGCAGTATTAAATAAAATCATGTGTAAAGAGTGTAGTAAAATCAACAAATGTGGCAGATTATTGAAGATCCAGTGACAGTATAAAACTAAATGTGGAAATACACACCTCCTGACTATTGTTACATTAATACTTTTTATCCATACCAATCAAAACTGAGTACATTCAATTAGGAATGGGTACCAAATCCCGCACAGATTCACGAAAATCACTCAGTTCCTTGTTACGATACCTGGGTTGCGTGTGATGTGCCGACTCTTTGCACTTCGACATTTGGCAATCACTCCAGCAGCACTGAGAGCAGATTCAACCAAACTACCTCTAGGTAATGTTGCAATTTCCAATGCCAACAAAGAAATTGATTCAAAAAACACAATGTAAGTTAAGCAAGGCTTCACTTTTTCCAAAATGCGTTAGCTTGATGCTAATATACATTGGCAATTCTACATGGCAATTTCAACTCCTCCAAATTTGTTAAGGAAAACTACATCGAAGATGCACATTACAATCACACAGCCGGTGTGTAATAAGTACAATATTTACAGTTTTAACATTTTTTTGGGCGCAACAAAAAGAAAACAAAAAACACCACCATAAACTATACCTTAGTGCTATGTAATGTCTTGGACTTGTAACTGTGTCATATTTGCAAAGTATAATATGATAATAAAATAAGATATAACAAGTGGACAGCAGCTATCATAATCAGCTAATTTTTAAATGTCACAATTAAAAAGTGGATTTTATAATCAAAAACCATTAATATTAATTAACACACACAACATCGATTTAAAAAGGTAATTCATCCATTTTATCGATACTAGAAAATAAAAAAAATGGCATTAAGAAGAGCAGACTTTATATAAAGTTGTTATTAGCACTTTTGAAATATTCAAGGACCGCAAACTTATGTATAAAGATCCAAGATGGCAACCTAAATAAAGCTGAAAGCGTGCAACAATTTCAGACTTTTTGACCCAGCTACACTGGAGTCCTTCTCTGAGCTAACATGATATGCTAACCAGACACTCGAACTGCTACAGACGGGGCAACAGGCAACAACAAGCCTAAACGAAAGTGCGGCAGACGGGGAGGAGCGGACTATAAACTCTGGCAAATGGTGAGCAAAGGAATGTTAACATTTCCGTTTATACTACCAGCAAATGTTCGGTCTCTGGAAAACATGGAGGAACTTCAACTTCAGCGGCATGACTCGGGGAGGAGGAAGAGCTGCCCTCGTTAAACAAGCAGGGTGCACAGACATTAAAGGGGTAATTCACTTTTTTGGGAATTTAGCCTATTGTTCACAAATCATTATGAGAGACAAGAACACATTTTTAATTAGGATTTTAAAATTATATAAAATGCTTGGAAAATGCGGCTGATGGGAGTCACCATTGTAGCCTTCAAATCCCTCCATCAACGTTTTGTGTACACACTGCAACTCTATGCATAATGTAGTAACAGCTGAATGAACGGAGGATGAACTACTGCTTCTAGAAGCTGCAAATGTGGAATTTGGAGACAAGCTATTTCAACATAAATGACACGATTCCCTCGAACTAGAAAAAACAACTACGACCAGCAGGACCAAACAGACAACGGTCCATAGAGTGAGTCACTTTAATATCGACCATGATACACGCAGCACGTCATCCGTGTTACAACTACAGTACATACGCTGTCTGGCTAGCTGTACAAACAAAACATGAAATGTGGGCTAATTCTTTACAGACACTGTAATATAATTGGTCATGTTTTTTGGTCAGTATTGGTGTCTTATGGCAGTGTTTGTGCATTACAAACTCAAGCGCGTTTTGTGTTGACGTAGAAGCTATCTTATCTCTTGCCATAGTTACCTTTTACGGCTAAATCACGGCGATGTGTTACTACGCTAGAAAAAGAGTTCCTTAGTTCCTCTCTCATAATGATTGTGAATGATAGGCAAAATTCTCCCAAAAAATGCAGTTCCCCTTTAAGATGATTTGAAACTCCTACTCTGAAAATTTGAAATATCTTACTTTGGAGTTAAGGCCATTTTATCTGCCTAAAGAACTGCAATGTATTATTGGGAGTGTGGTGTAACTCCACCCCTCCGCTGAGGAGGAAAGTAAATACATGACATGATCAATGGGCAATTATCTTCCAAAAAAATAAAAAATAACAGGAATATAGGAAACTTCATCTGCAGTGTCCAGTATCCAGTATTAACAGTCACACTTGTGGAATTTTTTGTTAAAAAGTTAATAAATCGGTTTCAACTCACTAAATTGTTTCGGATTGTATAGTTTAAAAAAAATAATATCGTCCTTGAATCATATCATTTGAAATAAAATCGAATAATTGTTATAACCCATCGTTATGCCCCTAATCTCTAGCATTAGATTTTAGGGTAGCAGTGCAGTAGCACCTACATGGCCAAAGTGTTTTTCTCGCTGTGATATCAGGAATTGGGTCAACACGGCTGTTGAGTGTGCGCACTTACGCAGCTGGCAGTTTTTGCCCACGAAAGGCGACGGGCATTGGCATTTGAAATCTCCCTCCAGGTCCCTGCAGGTGCCGCCGTTCTGGCACGGCTGCCGGGCACAGTCGTTGATGTCTAAGAACACACGACACATGCATATCACCACCACATAAACAATAAACAGAACGTTGCTTGGATGCTGTCGGCAGGCCGCAAAAGCAGATTAAAAGTTGGAAGCGGAAGAGAATTAAACAGGGGTTAGTCAGTCGATGTCATGCTAACCAGGCTGCAGCTGGAAGGCTGAGGGAAATAAGCAAGGCGGCGATTTATATTTATAATATGACTCAAATCAAAAGTACAGTGTGTGCCTTCCAGGAGGAAAACAAGTCAACTGGTTAGGTCATCACTGCAAGTCACAGAGAAACAACATCCAGCAGACGCCCAAAATATAAAAAGCCCTCTTGACACATCGTGCTGCACATTTATTGCAAATGAGTCAAGTATGAGCATCATCCCTGCACCTCCTTCTAACACCACCGGATGGCACCATTGACAAAGCCTCTCATCCCCCAGCCCTCCAGTGTGACTCAATAAGCTATATGAAATGCTTGGCAACATCCATCCATCCATTTTCTACCGCTTGTCCCTTACAACACTCCGATGTCAACTCTCTGACGCTTTTTCGCGTGCACAAAATATGCCGACAAACAGACGTTGTGTTTGTCCCACGCAAACAAAGTGTCTCGCCACCCACATGGCGTCTCTGCAAATAGCGCTCTGTGTTTTCAATCATACACATTATCCACGCTGCAGTCATGATGGAAATGAGCAACAATAAAATGTGGACAGAGAGGCCCAGTTTGACACTTGTACTAAGACTTCATCACACTAAACTGATTGGTTGTTAGCTTTGCCATTAAATCTACACTGCTGTTTGGCTATATATACCCCAGCAGGCACAATACATTATAAGACACTGGTGTCAAACTCAATGCTCGGGGGCCAAATCTGGCCTGCCACATTATTTTATGTGGCCCTTGAAAGCCTGGAAATAATATAAGTCAATAAAATTATTAATCTTTTCTTACTAAATATAGTTGTTCTTTCCCTTTTGAAAAAAAAAAATCATGTAGTGCCCGCAATTGAATATCTTTTTAATTTCAATATTATCAAAATATTATATTATCATGTATTACAAAAATATTTTTTGTTAAAATAAAGAAATACTGTACTTAAATATCTGCTTGACTTATGATTTCAAAACAAATTATCAATCAAATTGTAGACTGTTAAATTGACAATACATTTTACAGTTAAATTCCGCCGACTGAGTTTTTTAACATAAAATCAACTTTGGTACTGTTTTTTTCCATATACAGTAAGACACTAAAACATTAAAACAACAAGATTTTACAGTAAAAAAACGTTAAACATTTTATAATATTTGGATGAATATTTGAGAATCTGGCGGAGCAGAAGAGCAGTAACTGTGCGATAGGTGTTTAGCTACCCTAAACAAGAATATTTGCTATGTTGCCTCAATCAAGTTTAGATACACAATTTGGACTTCTTTAAAAAGGTAGTGAGCAGTGGCAGCGGTTTACTAGGGGTGCACAAGTAAATGTATTCACTTCCAAATCGTGATTATTATTCAGCCATATATATATATATATATATATATATATATATATATATATATATATATATATATATAATTTTTTTTTAAATAATAATCCTTTTTTTTTCTCTCTTTTTTTATTTTATTTACTGGGGGTGCACAAGTAAATGTATTCACATCCAAATTGTGATTATTATTCAGCCCATATATATATATATATATATATATATATATATATACACAGTGTTTCCCACACATTCATTTATTTGTGGCGGCCCGCCACGAAAGAATTACGTCCGCCACAAATGGATTTTTCGGCTTTTGACTCGCTCGAACGCTCATAAAAGCAATGGGACTGTCTGTGAATGTTGCTTGTAGTTACAACTCCGGTGCAGTAGGTGGCGGTAGCCTACTATGCATTGTAACTCCGCCAATAGCACTTAATTCACCTGGTGGGCCAGAAGAAGAAGAAGAAGAAGAGGGACGGACGGACGGACGGACGGACGGACGGGATCAAAATAAGAGGGTAATATAGGTAGATAGGTTATAGCTGCATCGCTCGCGGCTCGTCATATATTTAACGTTAATCCGCGATTTCACCGAGCGTTTCACTGACGGTGAGCAGCCTGACGCTGCTTCATTAACACCGCCGCTGTTTGACTCAGTCACCTGTTTTCATACCGACGAGCTAACGTGTCCAGGTTATAACCCTGTTGTCAATAAACACACATGGACTGAAGCTAAATTGTCCACTGTAGCATGTGAATGCAATGAAAAGAATAAAATCTGAGCCAACCAGCTGTTAAAATGTTGTCCAGGTTAATGTTTTGGCCATTAAAGGCCCTTCATTTCAAGATTTCAACTGTGATCGTCTTTAAACAGGTGGCTGACCTGTTCAG